>NC_084566.2:29294124-29366624 GCF_033978685.3 Nerophis lumbriciformis | reverse complement strand
TCCGGGACGCTACAATATACACCCCCCCGCTACCCCCTACCTCCCCCGCCCCCACCTCAACCCTAACCCCCCCAACCTCGCCCACCTCAACCTCATCATGTCCCAAATTCCAAGCTGCTGTTTTGAGGCATGTTAAAAAATATAATGGACTTTGTGACTTCAATAATAAATATGGCAGTGCCATGTTGGCATTTTTTTTCCATAACTTGAGTTGATTTATTTTGGAAAACCTTGTTACATTGTTTAATGCATCCAGCGGGGCATCACAACAAAACTAGGCATAATAATGTGTTCATTCCACGACTGTATATATCGGTAAGTAAGAGTTGGACAATATCGGATATCGCCAAAAAAGCCTTTATCGGACATCTCTAGTTGTGATGCCAAAAAATATCAACGTAATCATAGTAGTAGCGACTAGATACGCTACTGTACTTCGCATCATTACAGTGGATGTTAGGTGTCAATCCACCAATGGCGTTTGTTTACATTTTGATGCCGGTGAGCTACGGTGTGTAGTGAAGCATGTTTAGCTATTCCTTGTCCTGCAGGGATGATACTTGTAAGAAAGATACTTTATTTGTCGCCATGGAGGCGAGGATTAGTGATTTAGAAGTAGATAAAGGACCGGTACTTTTCAGAGGCGGTATAGTACCGAATATGATTCATTAATATCCCGGTACTATACTAATCCCGGTATACCGTACAACCTTATTTCATTGTTTAATTAGTTTTAAAGTAATTCCCTGTTTTTTGAACTACCTGAATGTTACTGACTCTGGTGGTAGTTCTGAATGTTATTGTTGTTTCATTGTATGTATACACCAACCTGTCTTGGGACTACAGGTAGGAATTAGCCTGTGGCTTAAAGCTGACATATTTATATATTGCATATATTTTCATTAATATGTGCTGTCCCTATTTTAACTGAATAATTTAATTGTTTAATGATGCCAAGGCATGCTGAGTGAGTTGCGATGATAGTGGTCATCTGCTGCATTTGTTGCTGTGTGTGGGAAAGAAGTGCCAGGTCAATCAGCAAAGTCAAGTTCATCCAATTGTGCCCAAGATTTACATTGGGTACCATTTCTCCTCTGGGCAGTTGATGTCTTCATTACCCAATCTATTGCCTGCAGAAAAGGACGAGTGACAATAAACATCCTTGCCTCACTCTTGTTTGCAATTGGAAGGCATTAGTAAGCTGCTGGCCATAGACCACTCTGCAGGTCATTCTTTCATACAAGTTCCTGATGATGTTAGAAATCTATAGCAGTGGTCCCCAACCTTTTTGTAGCTGCGGACCGGTCAACGCTTGAAAATTTGTCCCACGGATCGGGGGGGTATGGTATTTTTTATTTTATTTTTTTTTTATCATAAAGAAATACAATCATGTGTGCTTACGGACTGTATCCCTGCAGACTGTATTGATATATATTGATATATAATGTAGGAACCAGAATATTAATAAGAGAAAGAAACAACCCTTTTGTGCGAATGAGTGTGAATGAGTGTAAATGGGGGAGGGAGGTTTTTTGGGTTGGTGCACTAATTGTAAGTGTATCTTGTGTTTTTTATGTTGATTTGATAAAAAATAAAAATAAAAAATAAAACATTTTAATTTCTTGTGCATCCCGGTACCAATCGATCCACGGACCGGTACCGGTGGTTAGGGACCACTGCCCTATAGTGTCTCAACATGCTCCAGGTGGTCTGCCTATGCACACTGTCAAACTCATAGTCAATAACATTCACATTGGGAGGTGAGTTTCACTCCAAGGACTCTTCCAGGATAAGTCAACTTGTTGATCTGTTGTTTCAAGTGTTGTATGTGCATACAAATATTTGAAGTTACATTTTTCTCTGAGGTTATATTTTGTCCTCTTTTGTTGAGAAGAATTGTTGGGTAGCAGGTTATAGTTTGCTTTGTACATAATTTTAGCTGATTGCAAATGCACCAAATCACTAAATTTCAATATACTTGATTTAATAAATAAAGGGTTTGTATGCTCTCTACAACTAACATTATGTATTATTCTAACTGATATTTTTGTAATTATTTCCCCATATTTCTCCATAATAACTCAGATATGGTAACACTAGCGAGCATATGGAGTGATTTTTGGTTCAGAATATATTTTGCTTTATTCATTTTTGAAATATTTCCTGCTACTTTATGTTGTATATTATATATGTGAGATTTCTAGATCATTTCCTCATCTGTTATTACACCCCAAAATGTGATTTATTTAACTTTTTCAATGCCTACTGCATCTATTTGTATTTTTTATTTATTTTAGTTTTACTGAGATTTAAGAAAAGTCTGTTTTTGTCAAACCATCTTTTTAATTTGTTAATTTTTACTGTTATTATTTATATTACCTTCTGTGTGTTCTCTCCGGAACAAAACACAGTCCTGTCGTCTGCAAATGATACTAACTTTAAGTCCTTTGTAACTTTATATAAAGATTGAACAATTTTGGTCCCAGTAGAGATCCCTGAGGTACACCACAAGATATATTCAGCTCTCTATACGTGTGTTCGCCTGGCTTCACATATGGCTTCCTGATGGTTAAGTAGCTTCTTATCCAGTTCAAGACCTGCCCTGTGATTCCTTACCGTTCTAATTCATAATTAACCCTTGTGTGGTGTTCGGGTCTGTGGGACCCGTTTTAATTTTTTTTTAAAAGAAGAAAGATACAATTAATACATTTTTCAAACTGAGACTCACTGACTTTGGCTCATTTCCTGTGAAGAACATATATCAGAATACATACTTAATGAACACCATACACCCCCCCTACACATTTCTATTACATATAAGATGTCCGGGTCCACTGGACCCGGGGCTAACATAAGTATGGAAATTGATGTTCTGTGCACCACACACACACACACACACACACACACACACACACACACACACACACACGCACACACACACAGCAGGCTTAGCAGGAGTAGGACAGAGTGAACATCAGAGGGTCAAATGTGCGAAAAATGAGAGCAGACAGTGTTGACAAACAATGTTGCAACCTTGTGTGGGAACCGCAGGTGCAGAAACACAAAAGAAGAATCCCTGTGGGATGCAGAAACTGGCAGAGAAATTTTCCGTGCAACGTTCATATTGTTGTTACTCAGCCAGCGTTTGTGGGTCTGATGGACCCGTTGCATTTTGTGGCTTTTAATGCCTCACAATCAAACACTTTTATGTTAAAATCCTGAACAGATGTTTGTTGGGATAAGGTAAACATTTGTTCAGTATTTTAACATAAAAGTGCTTGATTGTGAGGCATTAAAAGCTACAAAATGCAACGGGTCCATCAGACCCACAAACACTGACTGAGTAACAACAATATGAACATTACACAAGGGTTAAGATATTATGATTAAATGTATCAAATGCTTTGGTTAGATCCATAAATACTGCTGCTGCACACTGTTTACCATCTATTGCATTGGTAATTTCCTCTGTTATTTGAAAAATTGCCATTGATGTTGAAATGTTAGCTCTGTATCCGTATTGATTCTTTGCGAGTAATCCACTTTTGTTTATAGATTTGTCCATTTGTAGTTTGATAATTTTTCGATAATTTTAGAAAATTGTGGAAGTAAAAAGTCTGTAGTTTGTAAAGTGGTGTTTGTCTCCAGTCTTCGAAGCAACTTTTACTATTTTCATTTGTTCTGGGAATGTGCCTGTTTGAAATGATAGGTTACTGATATACGCTAAAGGTTTTGAAAGGTTTTATATAAGTTGATGTGAGATAGGCTCCAGCGCCCCCCGCGACCCCAAAAAAGGGAATAAGCGGTAGAAAATGGATGGATGGATGGATGTGAGACAATTCTACTTCCATATTGTTGCTGTCTGACAACGGATGCCTCCGCCTTCAGGAGCTCCAAAGCTCTCCGAATCTCCTCGCTCTGCTCCACTGAGAGCGCCTTCTTTGGCCCCATGTTGGTTTGGCTGCTGTTGCTCACTTGGCCTCGCTGTCGAAGCTGCTCACGGGCCGCTGCTGGAGTCTCTCTATTGGCCCCCCTGCCGGAGTCGCTCCCGAGTCGCCGTTGGTGCTTCTCGCTAGAACCCGCTGCCTTAGTCGCTCCGGGGCTGCTGTTACTTGCTTGGTCGGGCTTCCACTGTCTGTCGCTCGCCGTGCCTTTGTAGGTTGAAGGTGGCCTCGCCTCCGCCATTCGTACCGTCACCCCATACTTGCCAACCTTGAGACCTTCGATTTCGGGTGGTTGAGGGTGTGGTTAAGAGGGGAGGAGTATATTTACAGCTAGAATTCACTGAAAGTCAAGTATTTCATATACATATATATATATATATATATATATATATATATATATATAAGAAATATGTGACTTTCAGTGAATTCTAGCTATATATATATATATATATATATATATATATATATATATATATATATATATATATATATAAATAAGAGAAATACTTGAATTTCAGTGTTCATTTATTTACACATATACACACACATAACACTCATCTACTCATTGTTGAGTTAAGGGTTGAATTGTCCATCCTTGTTCTATTCTCTGTCACTATTTTTCTAACCATGCTGAACACCCTCTCTGATGATGCATTCTGCTTTGTCTCCTTGTTGTGTGCGCAGTTGTGCACTGCACTCTCTAAAAGCAGTAGATGTTATTGTCACATATGCATGTACAGTAGATGGCAGTATTGTCCTGTTTAAGAGTGTCACAACATTGCTGTTTACTGCAGACGAAAACGGGACTGCTGTTGTTGTGTGTTGTTGCCACGCCGGGAGGACGTTAATGAAACTGCCTAACAATAAACCCACATAAGAAACCAAGAACTCGCCCTTGATCATTCTACAGTTATAACGTGATTGGGCAGGCACGCTGTTTATATTGTGGGAAAGCGGACGTGAAAACAGGCTGTCGACACGTCACTCAGGTCCGCATGAATTTCGGGAGATTTTCGGGAGAAAATTTGTCCCAGGAGGTTTTCGGGAGAGGCGCTGAATTTCGGGAGTCTCCCGGAAAATCCGGGAGGGTTGGCAAGTATCTGCTGCTAGCCCGCTTCTCGCTAGCCTCACTTCCGCCATTGTTGGTCGATCCCCGGCCTCGCCTCCACCACACACTCGCTCACCAAGTATCTTGCTCGCTGTGTGGTTTTTTTGATTGAGACTTTTATTAGTAGATTGCACTGTACAGTACATATTCCGTACAATTGACCACTAAATGGTAACACCGAATAAGTTTTTCAACCTGTTTAAGTCGGGGTCCAAGTTAATCAATTCATGGTGTGTGCTCTCCTTGTCCAGACCGCGATGGAGAAGTGTAGCAGCTGTTGCACCAAGAGGGATGTCGAACCAAGGGTCGGCTAGCAGCTAGCGTACGTAGCTTCGACCAAAAGCAAACAAATCCAGTCCGAAATCCAAAAGCACCAACAATCTTGCAAGGGTCGTTCTCCAAAAAAGCTATCCGAAAATTCCGTAATCCAAACTCAAAGTGAGTAATCCAGAAAAATATCGAAAAATGTCGAGAGGTTGTTTGGATGTTTACCGGGTTTGATGGAGAATGTTCGTTAGAGAGATTTTCAAAATGCTTAGCCCATCTTAGCGTTTGCTGCTCTATACCTGGAATATGTTTTCCTACCTTGTCCCTCACTGGCCTCTTCGGCTGGCAAAGCCTGCCTGAGAGGTTTTTGATGTTAAGTATACAGCTCCCTCATGTTACCCTTAGCCTTATTAGAAAGTTTTGGTTCCAAAATCTTCAAGCCTGGTCTTTTAGATCAGTGAACCTCTGTCCTTGGCTGATTTTCCCTGCCCAGTTCTGTCTTAGCTCAAGCTTCATGTGGGCGCCCAAGAGATGATGGACTAACGCAGCATCTGCTCCCCCTCTGACATGTACATATTCAAGAGATCTTCTGAACTTTGGTTGATCTGGTTTTCTGTGACCTGGTATTAAGCTTGCTTACGCACAAAAACATGGCGTACGCCCTTTTCACGGCAAAGTTGAGATGTATCAAAACTGACGTTGACGTCCAAATGTGCATCGTGCTTCACGTACGCGCAATTATACAGGCTGTGGATACTTTGGCCAGACCAAGAGGTGGTCCTTAGGGCTTTGCCAACATTTGATTTCAACAAAAAAACTATTGTGGCAAAGACACAAAATTCACTTTTTCTCCACTGTACTTCTAACGCTTCATATTCATATTAATATTTGTGAGGATGTCTATTAAATTAGGTAGTGGATTGAGTTGCCACCCATTACTGTTACATTGTGTTTCTTTGACTCCTGCACAGTCGAGCGGGCAGCAGGCACACTGGCACCTACGAGACAAGGAACAGTGGAGGGCTGGGGCCGACTCTATGTCACATACGGCTGTGGCGGTCCTCTTCTGTGTATTAATAATAAATTGAGTAATCAAACAACAGTCAAAGTCGTTAGTATACTTTTTGATTGCACTGGCATATTTAAATGTGAAAGATCGCATCGAACCACATACTCGGACATTTTAATCCAAGGGTGTCAAACTCATTTTAGATCGGGGGCCACATGGGGAAAAATCTACTCCCCTATAGTGGGCTGAACGAGTAAAATCACGGCAAGATAACTTAAAAATAAAAACAACTTCAGATTGTTTACTTTGTTTAAAGGGGAACATTACCACTTTGTTTAAAGGGGAACATTATCACCAAACCTATGTAAGCGTCAATATATACCTTGATGTTGCAGAAAAAAGACCATATATTTTTTTAACCGATTTCCGAACTCTAAATGGGTGAATTTTGGCGAATTAAACGCCTTTCTAATATTCGCTCTCGGAGCGATGACGTCACAACGTGACGTCGCATCGGGAAGCAATCCGCCATTTTCTCAAACACCGGGTCAAAATAGCTCTGTTATTTTCCGTTTTTTCGACTGTTTTCCGTACCTTGGAGACATCATGCCTCGTCGGTGTGTTGTCGGAGGGTGTAACAACACTCGAAAGTGGCAAGAAATTGGACGTTTGTTCCGCACACTTTACCGACGAAAGCTATGCTACGACAGAGATGGCAAGAATGTGTGGATATCCTGCGACACTCAAAGCAGATGCATTTCCAACGATAAAGTCAAAGAAATGTGCCGCCAGACCCCCATTGAATCTGCCGGAGTGTGTGAGCAATTCAGGGACAAAGGACCCCGGTAGCACGGCAAGCAATGGCGGCAGTTTGTTCCCGCAGACGAGCGAGCTAAACCCCCTGGATGTCTTGGCTCACACCGTCCCGAAGATGATCAAGAGAAGAATATCGACCCTAGCTTCCCTGGCCTGCTGACATGAGGGTATGTCTGCAGAATATATTAATTGATGAAAATTGGGCTGTCTGCACTCTCAAAGTGCATGTTGTTGCCAAATGTATTTCATATGCTGTAAACCTAGTTCATAGTTGTTAGTTTCCTTTAATGCCAAACAAACACATACCAATCGTTGGTTAGAAGGCGATCGCCGAATTCGTCCTCGCTTTCTCCCGTGTCGCTGGCTGTCGTGTCGTTTTCGTCGGTTTCGCTTGCATACGGTTCAAACCGATATGGCTCAACAGCTTCAGTTTCTTCTTCAATTTCGTTTTCGCTACCTGCCTCCACACTACAACCATCCGTTTCAATACATTCGTAATCTGTTGAATCGCTTAAGCCGCTGAAATCCGAGTCTGAATCCGAGCTAATGTCGCTATAGCTTGCTGTTCTTTCCGCCATGTTTGTTTGTGTTGGCTTCACTATGTGACGTCACAGGAAAATGGACGGGTGGTTAAAATCAGGCTCTTTGAAGCTTTTTTTAGGGATATTGCGTGATGGGTAACATTTTTAAAAAAACTTTGAAAAATATAATAAGCCACTGGGAACTGATTTTTAATGGTTTTAACAATTCTGAAATTGTGATAATGTTCCCCTTTAAAAATAGAACAAGCACATTCTGAAAATGTACAAATCATAATGTTGTTGGGTATTTTTACACTTACATGTTGCGGTTAATAGTATTCTATCTTTATTTGTCGTTATTTATATTTTCTGAATAAATGATGTGATAATGTTCATCAGTCAACTCATTGGTTTTCATTTTCGATCTATCAAGATAAAAAAGTGATATCAAAATCAAATTACAGTATATTATTCATGTAGTTTGATAATTTTCCTCGACTGTTGTACTAACATCGTATGGTTTATTTTGTACATATATAGCATCATCTACAAAGATACAAGAATTGCTGTTGCGACATCCGTTGGACACATTTAGAACAGCAGTTTCTTTCATTCAAAAATTTCAAGTTAGTTTTTCTACTTAGCAAACTCATCCCGCGGGCCGGATAAAACCTGTTTGCGGTCCTGATCCGTACCTTTGACACCCCTGCTCTAACCTGTCTAATGTGAGCAGGCAACTGTATGAACACATTTTGTTGTAAATTACACAAATTATATTTATATTGTTTATTGAATGGATCCCCATTAGCTGACGCCAAGGCGACTGCTAGTCTTGCTGGGGTCCATATAGGAGCATACAAAATTAAAATACAAAGAATACATGCATTGCCAGACATTATACAATGGAAAAATACAACATAAGATAAAAAGCTAGTTAAAACCAGTATTAAAAATTCACGTCATGTGGGCAGCTGCAAAAGGTGTATCTTCAAAGCTGTCATGAATGACAATTTACTTTGTGAGAGATTAATGTGAGATGGCAACCCATTCCAGAACGATGTACATCTATACATGACTGTATTTAGGGGTCATCAGAGTCACCCGCCTCTTCTAAAGTTTTACGAGATACAGCACTATTTTCCCGAAGTCAATTTAGGTCACGCACATCATTTTATTTTGTAATTTTAGCCTGTGTTCAGTTTTCAGAGACACGGCAATGACAGGCTTACAATCGCTCTGTCGTTCCCTGATATCATGAACAGAAAGCACCTTCTACTGACTTGTGATTGGTCAGACCATGCTGAGTTCAAGCACATGGCTACTTTCAATAGGATTCGCGTATTTATAAGGGGTTGGAGCCAGGCCCAGCCACACACACGTCTGTGGTCAACTTCAAGTTGATTGCGAAGTAACAAAGAAATGTGCGCACACTTTAATACATTTGAATTTTTATTTGTGTACAATGTTTCTGGATTTGAACATTGGTCTATTTTTAGTAGGAAATCCATGCAACTCTTATTACATGAGGCCCCAAGTCTGGAGACACCAAGGTAGCCTTATGTATCCGTTAGTGTTGCAGCAGGGAAAGCTGACAAGTCAAATACAAGTCAAAACTCCAGCCCTATCTGAAGGGCAGGGCTAACATATTAAGATGCCTGATTGGAAACCCGTAACAGGTGTGCCCAGATTGCCAATCAGGGACAAGTGAGGGAGACAATAATCAGGCTAGAGAAGTGAACTAAAATAAGAGCAGTGGAAAAGAAAATACATACAGAAAATAAGTAATCACAAGAATAAGTCAGACCTGGTTAACTGGTCGTAACACTCATGGTTGCGAATGCACACACGCCTCCCCACTAAAGCAAGGTAGCACAATATTGAGGAGTATGTTGTCCAAATCTGTTTGTGACTGAGAATTCCATCCATCCATCCATCTTCTTCCCCTTATCCGAGGTCGAGTCGCGGGGGCAGCAGCCTAAGCAGGGAAACCCAGACTTCCCTCTCCCCAGCCACTTCGTCCAGCTCCTCTCGGGGGGCCCCGAGGCGTTCCCAGGCCAGCCGGGAGACATAGTCTTCCCCAACGTGTCCTGGGTCTTCCCCGTGGCCTCCTACCGGTCGGACGTGCCACCCGAACACCTCCCTAGGGAGGTGTTCGGGTGGCATCCTGATCAGATCCCCGAACCACCTCATCTGGTTCCTCTCAGTGTGGAGACGCCGCACCGATCCGCCTGTCGATCTCACGATCCACTCTTCCCTCACTCGTGAACAAGACTCCGAGGTACTTGAACTCCTCCACTTGGGGCAAGATCTCCTCCCCAACCCGGAGATGGCACTCCACCCTTTTCCGGGCGAGAACCATGGAATTGATACCTAAAATTATACTTTGTTCAGTGTGGCCTCAGTGTTATTTTGTGGTATTTAATCCTATTTGCAGATCAGTGTTGGCGTTAACGCACTTTTTGTGTCTTTTTACGCATTGACATGTTTTATGTATTTTATCGATTATCCCTATCCGCCGGTGTTTTGTTTATTTTATATTTGCCGGGTCGAATTCCGTCCCCATTTATTGCGTTTTTATTGGTCGTACATTTTGATTCGCCGAAAGTTCTATCAAGTTTTTATCAATCACAAATACATTTAACTTCATCCTGTGCCATGTCTCCAGTAAATGAGTTGTTTTAGTCTTCGTGAGTCCATGGAAACGTCACTTTTATCTCCCGCTGAGGCGATATCGTTCGAGGATGGAAGTTACAAAAGGCCTAAGAAAAAGCCAAATGCCCTGAAGGGAGCTCTTGTAGGTGTGTGACGTTCATACTTGCCAACCTTGAGACCTCCAATTTCGGGAGGTGGGGGGTAGGGGGTGGGGGGGGGGGGGGGGGGGGGGGGGCGTGGTTAAGAGGGGAAGAGTATATTGACAGCTAGAATTCACCAAGTCAAGTATATATATATATATCTACATCCTGAAAATATGCAAACAAAACTGTGTTGAGATAATTGATACTTCAAACTTGCATACATAAATCTTAAGGAATATAACATGACTTGGCTTCTGAGAGTTTCAAAATGTAATGAATAAAATGCTAAAGTTGTTGATGAACAAGCAATTATTATAATAATTAAATATGGTCATTTTTAAATTTAAAATTAATTATTTCAAATATTTTATTTTAATGTATAATTCTATGGCTGGATGTAATAAAGGGTCAGAAAAAATACTAATAAAAATACAATTAATTCCTCCCACAAACCAGATGCACAAATTAACCCTAACCCTAACCCTGATGTTTTTAGCAAAATATAGTAAAAATTTAGTTTAAAACAAAAAATTAATAAATATATTTATTTTTAGGTAAGATAAACATAATAATACAATTTATCTCTAGTCTGGAGGATTTAGTTCTTGTCAACCTGTTGTCCTCCCGTCGTGAAAAAAGGCTGTCCTCACTCAGGTCCGCATGGAGCTGGAGGGGGCGTGGCCTCCAGCTCCGGCTGAAAATCGGGAGATTTTCGGGAGAATATTTGTCCCGGGAGGCTTTCGGGAGAGGCGCTGAATTTCGGGAGTCTCCCGGAAAATTCGGGAGGGTTGGCAAGTATGGTGACGTTTGTCATGTAAGTGTTTCATAATCTGAACCTGGTATGACACTTTACCTCAAAATCCTGCCTGAATTGAATTTGACTGTCTGTAGATATGACACAAGGTGTAGTGTTCACAGCGTTCCAATTTTAAATAAAGCTGGTTGTGTGTGTGTGTGTGTGTGTGTGTGTGTGTGTGTGTGTGTGTGTGTGTGTGTGTGTGTGTGTGTGTGTGTGTGTGTGTGTGTGTGTGTGTGTGTGTGTGTGTGTGTGTGTGTGTGTGTGTGTGCGTGTGTGTGCTTGCGAGCACGCAAGTGTGTGTGCAAGTGTGTGTGCAAGTGTGCGCCCTCTGAGCGGCGACACATCTGCAACTGAAAGCAACACGGCTGCGATAGCGAGGCGGGAATGTCACCGGGGATAAGAGCCCAATCCGGCAATAAAAGGCTGGGCGAAAGTTGGGATGAAAGGATGAGGTCTAACACGGGCCACACAGCGTCAGCCAGCTCTGCGCCCAGCTCAGAACCGCCGCTCTTCTGTTGCTCATAAACGCCAAGGTATAAGCTGCCAGCAGGCGAAGGAGAAGATGTCAAGAGAAGACAAATGGACTCGTTCTATCCTCTTCTCTGGCTGAGGAGAGTGCCGGGCATGGGCAAGCTCTCACGTGGGTCTTAATGGCGGCCATGTCTCTTTTGACCTGCCCCACTTGCCATCGGTGTCTGAGGACTCATGCTTGCACTCGGCCAACAGAGTAAACATGTTGCCTCTGCCATGCACCCTTGCACCACCTTCACCATCTGCTACCGCTCCATAAAGAATTAGCTCGTGTTTGCTCTGGCGGAACAGCGCCCTCTGTCTCCAATGCTCTGCAATGGACGTCCAGTGTGTGTGTGTGTGTGTGTGTGTGTGTGTGTGTGTGTGTGTGTGTGTGTGTTCTGGCAATGCTTACTTAAAGGCCTACTGAAATGCGATTTTCTTATTTAAACGGGGATAGCAGGTCCATTCTATGTGTCATACTTGATCATTTCGCGATATTGCCATATTTTTGCTGAAAGGATTTAGTAGAGAACATTGACGATAAAGTTCGCAACTTTTGGTTGCTGATAAAAATGCCTTGCCTGTACCGGAAGTAGCAGACGATATGCGCGTGACGTCACAGGTTGTGGAGCTGCTCACATCCGCACATTGTTTACAATCATGGCCACCAGCAGCGAGAGCGATTCGGACCGAGAAAGCAACGACTTCCCCATTAATTTGAGCGAGGATGAAAGATTTGTGGATGAGGAAAGTGAGAGTGAAGGACTAGAGGGCAGTGGGAGCGATTCAGATAGGGAAGATGCTGTGAGAGGCGGGTGGGACCTGATATTCAGCTGGGAATGACTAAAACAGTAAATAAACACAAGACATATATATACTCTATTAGCCACAACACAACCAGGCTTATATTTATAATGCCACAAATGAATCCCGCATAACAAACACCTCCCCCCTCGTCCATATAACCCGCCAATACAACTCAAACACCTGCACAACACACTCAATCCCACAGCCCAAAGTACCGTTCACCTCCCCAAAGTTCATACAGCACATATATTTCCCCAAAGTTACGTACGTGACATGCACATAGCAGCATGCACGTATGGGCAAGCGATCAAATGTTTGGAAGCCGCAGCTGCATTTGTACTCACGGTACCGCGTCTGCGTATCCAACTCAAAGTCCTCCTGGTAAGAGTCTCTGTTGTCCCAGTTCTCCACAGGCCAATGGTAAAGCTTGACTGTCATCTTCCGGGAATGTAAACAATGAAACACCGGCTGTGTTATCCGGCACACCAGTCAGGGGGTGCATTCTAGCGGGGGTGCGTTATCCGGCACAACACCTGCCGCAATACACCGCTTCCCACCTACAGCTTTCTTCTTTGCTGTCTCCATTGTTCATTGAACAAATTGCAAAAGATTCACCAACACAGATGTCCAGAATACTGTGGAATTTCGCGATGAAAACAGACAACTTAATAGCTGGCCACCATGCTGTCCCAAAATGTCCTCTACAATCCGTGACGTCACGCGCAGACGTCATCATACCGAGACGTTTTCAGCAGGATATTTCGCGCAAAATTTAAAATTGCACTTTAGTAAGCTAACCCAGCCGTATTGGCATGTATTGCAATGTTAAGATTTCATCATTGATATATAAACTATCAGACTGCATGGTCGGTAATAGTGGGTTTCAGTAGGCCTTTTATGGGGACATCACTCTGTTTACACAGTCACCTTTAGGGGACCTCTGACGGTATGGGGACAAAAAAACAGGTCCCCTAAAGGGAAACCTTTTTAAATGATAGTCAGCATGATTATAAAACATTATTACCTTAAAGTATGATTCACATTCAGAATTTTCCATCCTTCTATATGTCATGATCCATGTCCCGGATCATGTATTATGTTCTGTTAGTTTTGGACTTCATAGTTCCCTTTTTTTGTGCACCCTTGTTTGTTTTAGTTACCATGGTTACTTATTATTTCCACCTGCCTCTGATTAGTGTTCGCCCGCTCACCTGCTGCCCAAGCACGAATCAGAGGTCAGTGAGTCAGTGCTGGAGTATTGTTTGTTGTATGCTGTGGACTCCCTGTTTCATGCAATGCTCTGTTCATAGACATAGACTTAGACTTCCTTTTTATTGTCATTCAAATTTGAACTTTACAGCACAGATAAGAATGGAATTTCGTTACATAAGCTCATGGTAGTGCAGGATAAAAAAGTAATAAGGTGCATATATAAATAAATAAATATATATAAATAATATATATATAAGATAAATAAATAAAATAAAATAAATAAATCATGCTTGTTTTCTGGAGATACCATAGTTCATGCTGATGATTTCATGCTTAGTTCATGCTGCTCGTGCCTTGCCAAGTAAGTTTTGTTTATTTATGCCACAGTTAGCGACTTTTTGTTTCATGTCCATAGTTCAGGCTAAGTGTTAGCTTTTGTTTCCTGCGTTAAGTTGTGCCTTCGCCTTGTGCGCCTTTTTGTTTTCACCTTTTTTTGAACATTGAAACCATGTTTTCTTGTACACCGCCTGTCATCTCTGCATCTTGGGGTTTGTCACCTCCACATCATGACTCTATATATGGTAGTTGGAGTTGCAGACAACTTCATTACTGCTAAATAGCAGTTTTCAGTAATGTCACAGAAGATGCAGGATTTGCTTTAACATTTAAGTGGTGAAACTTCCTATAAGAGGACAGCTGTAGTGCTGTATTCTGACCATCATGTCATATTTAATTTGAACTTTTTTTTTTTTAATTGGTCCTCAGTAGTCACATATAAATTTGTGTGAATTATGCAAAATTATTTAAATTTGGCCCCCATGAACCATATTAACTCTTTTTCCCCAGGGTCTCCAGTAAGAATGATCAGCACATTACTTCATCAATCCAGAGATTTAAAGACGTGTATGAGCTAACTGGGCAGTGGCCATTTTACCAAAAAAATGTTATGCCTCCACAACCTGTAGAAAGGGTGGTCCCCACAAGTGATGATCAAAAACTTGGTCCCCATTCCAAATGATAACCAGTGTGTGTGTGTGTGTGTGTGTGTGTGTGTGTGTGTGTGTGTGTGTTTGTGTGTGTGTGTGTATACTTCACCAAGCCCCAAAACAAATCACACATTGGCTTTGCACTTTAGTGCAGATCCAGATCAACGCTGTGTCACATTGCAAGACAACATGGCTTTTATCCCCATCATGAGCAAAAGTGCAAAGTTATATATTTGTAGTTAATTAATTGAATTGAAGTATTTATTTCAAACCTGCACAGTACAACAACACTTTTTTTTTTAGATGTTGGCAGAGACATTTATGCAAGGCATGAAAAGGGGTTGGATAAAGCAGATGCTTATAATATCCCAACCCCTCTCACTCATTCCACATTTAACATAAACAATATAATACAAGAACAGTACCATACAAACAAAAACAAGAAAAACTCCTGTACACTAACAATGAGACAAGACGAGACAAAACACACACACACTCACACACGCACACAGGCCCAAACACTCTCTGACCATACACCTCTCTCCCATCGCTCTGTGCTGAATTAGTCAGGTAGACAGTTAGTTAGGTAGGTAGTTTGATACTTAGATAGATAAGAAATTAGGTAGTAGTTTTGTCCCGATACCAATATTATTTCGACACTTTTCGGTACTTTTCTAAATAAAGGGGACCACAAAAAATTGCATTATTGGCTTTATTTGAACAAAAAAATCTTAGGGTACATTAAACATATGTTTCTTATTGCAAGTTTGTCCTTAAATAAAATAGTGAACTAACAAGACAACTTGTCTTTTAGTAGTAATAATAACTGGGATTTATATAGCGCTTTTCTAAGTACCCAAAGTCGCTTTACATGTAGAACCCATCAATCATTCACACCGTAAGTAAACAAACAAAGGCTCCTAATTTAGCCTGCTGACATATGCAGTAACATATTGTGTCATTTTCCATTCTATTATTTTGTCAACATTATTAAGGACAAATGGTAGAAAATGCATTATTAATCTACTTGTTCATTTACTGTTAATATCTGCTTACTTTCTCTTTTAACATGTTCTATCTACACTTCTGTTAAAATGAAATAATCACTTATTCTTCTGCACTGTCCATCACATCATCGCACTTAGTCCTGCTGTAGTCAAAAATTGACCTTTTTTACTGTTGTCGGTCTGTGGTCAACTCACACAAGCTAGATTTTGACTTCCGGAAAGACTCCAATCAAGGTTTTTTGCTCATTACAATGGCCCTACGGTAGGGATGTCCGATAATGGCTTTTTGCCGATATCCGATATTCCGATATTGTCCAACTCTTTAATTACCGATACCGATATCAACCGATATACAGTATACAGTCGTGGAATTAACACATTATTATGCCTAATTTGGACAACCAAGTATGGTGAAGATAAGGTCCTTTTTTAAAAAATTAATAAAATAAAATAAGATAAATAAATTAAAAAGATTTTCTTGAATAAAAAGAAAGTAAAACAATATAAAAACAGTTACATTGAAACTAGTAATTAATGAAAATGAGTAAAATTAACTGTTAAAGGTTAGTACTATTAGTGGACCAGCAGCACGCACAATCATGTGTGCTTACGGACTGTATCCCTTGCAGACTGTATTGATATATATTGATATATAATATAGGAACCAGAATATTGATAACAGAAAGAAACAACCCTTTTGTGTGAATGAGTGTGAATGGGGGAGGGAGGTTTTTTGGGTTGGTGCACTAATTATAATGTTTTTTATGTTGATTTAATAAAAAATTAAAAAATTTAAAAAAAAACGATACCGATAATAAAACAAAACGATATTACATTTTAACGCATTTATCGGCCGATAATATCGGCAAGCCGATATTATCGGACATCTCTACCCTACGGTAATGAGTGATGGTGCCACCTGTTGCTGTGGCATATCTTTGACGGCCTGTGCCTACAGATGAGTTTTTAACTCCGCTAGCGGCGTGGCCGCGCCCTCATTTTTTTTTTACTGCGGAGCGATGAGGAGAAAATAGCTTTTGTTGGTGTGCACCGAGCATAAATCCCATTTGTTTGCAGCGATTGGTCTTTTGGATGTCGGCGTCAGGAACGGCGGCACAATGCGCTGATATGATAGCGTTTGTAGACGGGAACAAATGGCAGGTATGCTTTGTAATGTGTGCTGATGCTTTGGCAGCGTTTGCGGTAATTATGGATGGAAATGAATCAAAAGAATGGACCGGGGGACACAAAGACCAGGAGGAGGGGAGGGGGGGGGCGGTAGAGCCGCCTGTCTGAGGACAGATTATCTATTCTTTCTCTTACAGCTGAAATAAAGTCGATAGAAACGAAGAAAGAAAGCTTGAGCCAACAAAATTGGATTCTCTTTTTTTTTTATCCAGAGGCGCCGAAATCAGAGAAAGCCCGCTTTCCTTTTTCTTTTTTTTTTTTGTCTTCCACCTGCAGAGGTGTTAGTATTATTACGCCTCAGGGGAACTACTTTCTCTCCGAGGGCCCGAAGAAAGCCACGCCCCCTGACATTAACGCGGCTTTCCATTTGTCCAAGCGGGGCCTTTAAGCGGCAACGACAAGTAGCCAAAGACGGAGCTTTGATGAGCGATGGCGTGCTCCACGCTTCGCCCGGCTGTCCTCACACAACCACACAGCCATTCGTCATTGTCACACACACACACACACACACACACACACACACACACACACACACACACACACACACACACACACACACACACACACACACACACACACACACCTTGGTAACGGACAGTTGATCATGTCACACAATCATTATCGTCCCACTGTGGGTCAACTTGTTCTTATCACTTGGTGTGTGTGTGTGTCTTAGGGTTGTACGGTATACCGGTATTAGTATAGTACTGCAATACTAATAAATAATATTCGGTACTATACCGCCTCTAAAAAGTACCGGTCCCCCACCCGTCGTACGAACACATTTTGGCTAGACAACTAAAGATAAAGGTGAAGGAATCATAATATTGGATGTTAGTGGTCTATAGTTGGCAAAGACACACTGCAAAAAGTCAATGTGCAAAAACAAGAAAAAAAATACAAAAATTAGGAGTATTTTATTTGAACTAAGCACAATTATCTGCCAATAAAACAAGAACATTTGGCTTGTCAAAAGACTTTCCAAAACAAGTAAAATTAAAGCTGCAAGCAGCGTTGGTCGGGCCCGCGTATTTGGCAGGTGCTAGTCCTAAGTGTCCCAATACTTTTGTCCAGTTTTAGTCCTAAGTATCCCAATACTTTTGTCAAGTTGTAGTCCTAAGTGTCCCAATACTTTTGTCCAGTGTAGGCGTCCCAATACTTGTGTCCAGTGGTAGTCCTAAGTGTCCCAATACTAAAATTAGCTAACCTGTTATGGGTGTGCAGAGGGAGGTGACGGCAACTGACACCAGGGGATGATATAGCTTTACGTATTTATTATATATATAGACCATATATATAATCAGAGGTGGGTAGAGTAGCCAGAAATTGTACTCAAGTAAGAGTACTGTTACTTTAGAGATTTATTACTCAAGTAAAAGTAAGGAGTAGTCACCCAAATATTTACTTGAGTAAAAGTAAAAAGTATGTTGTGAAAAAACTACTCAAGTACTGAGTAACTGATGAGTAACATACACACTCATATCATATATATATATATATATATATATATATATATATATATATATATATATACACACATACATGCATACATATACATTGATATATACAGTATATAATTTATAAGTATTTATTTTGCTGTTTTTGTTTACATGTTAAAGGTGTTTTAATGAATATACATGCATGTTTAACATATAGATTCCTTTCTTTAATGAAGACTAGAATATAAGTTGGTGTATTACCTGATTCTGATGACTTGCGTTGATTGTAATCAGACAGTCGTGATGATAACGTCCACGTTTTCAAATGCAGGAGAAGAAAAGTTCCTCCTTTCTGTCTAATACCACATGAAAGTGGTGGGTTTTTGGCATCCTATTTGTCCAGCTTCCATATTCGTTTTTATACACTTTACAAGAAATATATTGGTGTCAAACTCCGTAGCTTGCTAGCTTGTTTACGCTGGCTTTCGGAGACTCTTGTTTTGAAAGCGCAGGTGCGATGGCGCGGCACTTTTATTGTGAAGACAGGAACGTCCTCATGTGCGGTCAGTCTTGAGGCTTTTGACGGTACGGTTGAAATAAAACAAGTATCTTTTGTCCTTCACACTTTTGATTGATTGATTTGAACTTTTATTATTAGATTGCACAGTACAGTACATATTCCGTACAATTGACCACTAAATGGTAACACCCCAATAAGTTTTTCAACTTGTTTAAGTCAGGTCATGTGATCACCTGGCTCTGTTTGATTGGTCCAACGTCACCAGTGACTGCATCTGATTGGTGGAACGAACTGAAACGTCACCAGTAAGGCAGGCACTTTGAAGGTCTGTCTGACAGACCAAAACAAACAAAGCGTGCATTAACAGATCAATAAAAATTAGTAGCGAGTAGCGAGCTGAATGTAGATAAAAGTAGCGGAGTAAAAGTAGCGTTTCTTCTCTATAAATATACTCAAGTAAAAGTAAAAGTATGTTGCATTAAAACTACTCTTAGAAGTACAATTTATCCCAAAAGTTACTCAAGTAGATGTAACGGAGTAAATGTAGCGCGTTACTACCCACCTCTGTATATAATAATAATCAAACAACGCTAAATATACTCCATCCATCCATTTTCTACCGCTTATTCCCTTCGGGGTCACGGGGAGCGCTGGAGCCTATCTCAGCTACAATCGGGCGGAAGGCGGGAGACACCCTGGACAAGTTGCCACCTCATCGCAGGGCCAACACAGATAGACAGACAACATTCACACTCGCATTCACACACTAGGGCCAATTTTAGTGTTGCCAATCAACCTATCCCCAGGTGCATGTCTTTGGAGGTGGGAGGAAGCCGGAGTACCCGTAGGGAACCCACGCAGTCACGGGGAGAACATGCAAACTCCACACAGAAAGATCCCGAGGCCGGGATTGAACTCACGACTACTCAGGACCTTCGTATTGTGAGGCAGACGCACTAGCCCCTCTGCCACCGTGCTGCCCCGCTAAATATACTAACTAAGGAAATTAAGTGTGACAAAATCCAAGAGTGTGTATGGTGTAAGGCTATGTGTTGTAGATTAGCTGTTGAGTGTTACCGTAAATGTTGAACGAGCTAAGAGGAAGTCCAGGGAGAGAAAAGTCTACAGGTCAGAGTCCAAAGCCAGGGAAGTCAAGGATCGAGGGAGGCAGTCAGAGTCCAGAGGGAGATCCGGGGAAAAGTGAGGCGCACAGCTCACTTTCCAGGCGACGGAGGGTATGTACGCCAACAGAAGACTATACTCTGGCGCGGCATGGCAGGTTGTGCGAGCTTATGAAGGCAGCTCGTTCATCTCAGGCAGGTGCGCTGATTACAGATCTCCTGCAGTCTCTCACAGTGTCAACTTTTTTCTTATAAAATTGGGAACATTTTCTAATATTTTTTCTGTTTCTGTAATATTGCAATATTTTCTCGTAAAATTATGACTTTTTTTTAATGTAAAATTATTAAAATGGTGACATTTGTCATATAAAATTCTGACTTTTATCGCAATATCACCAATTTTTTTGTTCTTGTAAAATAGTGACATTTTTTGAGTAAAATGATGACCTTTGTCGTAATTCAGATGATTAATATTATATTGCCAAAATGTTTTCTTATAAAATTGTGACTTTTGTCGAGTAAAACTACGACTCTTTTCACAAAATTGCCAAAATGTTAAGTTTTTTTTGTGAAATTGTCACCTTTTTCTTGTGAAATTCCAACTCATTTTTCACCACAAGCTTTTTTTATGTTTGCATAGTATGTATATATTATTAATGTTGTAAATACAAATCTTTATATGTCTAGAAAGGGTGGTCTTAAAAAGGGAGGCATTTTTCGGAGGTCTAAAGAAGGTAACAAATACAAGAATGTGTGTGTGTGTGTGTGTGTGTGTGTGTTCTTGTATTTCTAGTCTTCTTGACACATCAACAAGGAAAAGTACCGTCTATATGAGGACCGGTGAACAAGTTAGGACAAATCATGGTCCCAATACGGAAAACCATTGCATCTCATTTGCACCCCTGGTGGTGAAATCTATCAAAATTGGGGTGGTCCCAAAAAGGAGGGATTTTTCAAATTGACTGTGTGTCGGTTTTAAAAGGGCTCCCCCTCTGGTCAACATATGAAATAACAAGTGAGCGTAAGAAATTGAAATGTGCCTCCTTTGGACAAAATGTATAAAAAACATATATATGTATATAGAGACATACTGTAATAACGTGAAGTAAATAATGAAGATTAAAAACCAATTACAAACAAAAACATTAAAAATAACAAAAAGCAGTCTTTTCTCACAGTGTGTCAACCTTTTTCTTATAAAATTGGGAACAATTTCTCATATTTTTTCTGTTTCTGTAATATTGCAATATTTTCTCGTAAAATTATGACTTTTTAATGTAAAATCATTAAAATGGTGACATTTGTCATATAAAATTCTGACTTATCGCAATATCGCCAATTTTTTTGATGTTCTTGTAAAATAGTGACATTTTTTGAGTAAAATTATGACCTTTGTCGTAATTCAGATGATTAATATTATATTGCCAAAATGTTTTCTTATAAAATTGTGACTTTTGTCGAGTAAAACTACAACTCTTTTCACAAAATTGCCAAAATGTTAAGTTTTTCTTGTGAAATTGTCACCTTTTTCTTGTGAAATTCCAACTCATTTTTCACCACAAGCTTTTTTATGTTTGCATAGTATGTATATATTATTAATGTTGTAAATACAAATCTTTATATGTCTAGAAAGGGTGGTCTTAAAGAGGGAGGCATTTTTCGGAGGTCTAAAGAAGGTAACAAATACAAGAATGTGCGTGTGTGTGTGTGTGTGTGTGTGTGTGTGTGTGTGTGTGTGTGTGTGTGTGTGTGTGTGTGTGTGTGTGTGTGTGTTCTTGTATTTCTAGTCTTCTTGACACATCAACAAGGAAAAGTACCGTCTATATGAGGACCGGTGAACAAGTTAGGACAAATCATGGTCCCAATACGGAAAACCATTGCATCTCATTTGCACCCCTGGTGGTGAAATCTATCAAAATTAGGGTGGTCCCAAAAAGGAGGGATTTTGCAAATTGACTGTGTCGGTTTTAAAAGGGCTTCCCCTCTGGTCAACATATGAAATAACAAGTGAGCGTAAGAAATTGAAATGTGCCTCCTTTGGACAAAATTTATAAAAAACATATTTATATATATAGAGACATACTGTAATAACTTGAAGTAAATAATGAAGATTAAAAAACAATTACAAGCAAAAACATTAAAAATAACTAAAAGCAGTCTTTTCTCACAGTGTGTCAACTTTTTTCTTATAAAATTGGGAACAATTTCTCATATTTTTTCTGTTTCTGTAATATTGCAATATTTTCTCGTAAAATCATGACTTTTTTAATGTAAAATTGTTACCCTTTAATGTAAAATGGTGACATTTGTCATATAAAATTCTGACTTTTATCGCAATATCGCCAATTTTTTTGTTGTTCTTGTAAAATTGTGACATTTTTTTGAGTAAAACAATGGCCTTAGTCGTAACTCAGATTATTATAATATTATATTGCCAAAATGTTAAAGTTTTCTTATAAAATCGCGACTTTTGTCGAGTAAAACTACGACTCTTTTCACAAAATTGCCAAAATGTTAAGTTTTTCTTGTGAAATTCCAACACGTTTTTCACAACAAGCTTTTTTATGTTTGCATAGTATGTATATATTATTAATGTTGTAAATATAAATCTTTATATGTCTAGAAAGGGTGGTCTTAAAAAGGGAGGCATTTTTCGGAGGTCTCAAGAAGGTAACAAATACAGGAACGTGCATGTGCGTGTGTGTGTGTGTGTGTGTGTGTGTGTGTGTGTGTGTGTGTGTGTGTGTGTGTGTGTGTGTGTGTGTGTGTGTGTGTGTGTGTGTGTGAAGTGAGATAGTGTGTGTTGCCACTCAACTGTGGGGACATGTTGTCTTTTTGGTGGGACATTTTGGATGAAATGCGAGGATGAGCTTCTCGCACTATTAGACAGTGAGTTTGTGTGTGTGTGTGTGTACGCAAGCGTGTGTGTGTGTTACTGTAATACTTGCTGGGAGGACATGTTGGTTAATATGCAAGGACGAGCTCCTCTCAAAGTAATAGACATTGTTTTCGTGCGTGTGTTGGTGAGAGTGTGTGTGTGTGTGTGTGTGTGTGTGTGTGTGTGTGTGTGTGTGTTTGAAGGATGAAGGCTGCACAGAGGAGAGGAGATGAGAGGAATTAAAGAAACCACAGAAGACGAAGAGACAAGGTGGCTTTTCAGCTGAGGAGATGGGGGTCATGAGGGGGGATCAAAGTGGGAGTGGGGGGGGGGGCAGTTTTCATAAAGAGGGAGACTGGGGAGCGCAACAGGAGAGGAGTTAGAGACGCTGGGAAGGCTGATGAAATGGAGACAGAAATCCGGAAAGCGGATTTAGATAGCAAGATGGAATATGGGGAAGTGTGTGCGTGAGAGTGGGTGTCACTGAGAGGCGAAGTGGAAGATGGCGAGAGTGGGGGGGAAAAATGGGAGTGGTAATTGAGAAGAATGAAAGGCTAAGAGCTGTGAAGAGTGTATTAGTTGTACTGCGTGAGAGAGCCATGGATCATTTAGTGACATCCATCTGTTGCGTTGAGGATAATGGGGATTTATGGCACCATTTGAGGCCAAAATGGCGGAATTATCCGACCACGCTGTCATAACGTGGGCAAAGTGTATCGCCGGCCCCTTGTCTGTGTGCAGCCCGTGTCGTGTTAGATGATGAAGGAATGTTTCTTTATAAATGTTGCCGGGGGTTCACATTTATCCTCATGCTCAGACGTGCAGTGCTTCTCAGTTATTTTCTGTTGTGCATCCCTAGGAAGAGGAAAATATGTGGCACAACCCCACTCTCCCCCGCCACTATAAATGGCATCATTTGTCTTTAAAAATGTTATAGGTACACTAAAGGTTGTACGGTATACCGGTGTTAGTATAGTACCGCGATACTAATGAATCATATTCGGTACGATACCGTCTCTGAAACGTACCGGTCACGTCGTGACATTGCTGGTTTTACGAGCAGAGGAGCATGTTCGGCAGCGCACAATCACGGAGTGCTTACAAGCAGACACAGTGTGTAGACAGAAAAGGGAGAACGGACGCATTTTGGTCTAAAAACTAACGATAAAGGTGAAGTTATAACACTGAAACGCCCTCAGGAAGAGGTGCTTTAAGACATGGCGTCCATCCGCCGTCGGCAGTGTTTTAGCTACTTCTAAATCACTAATCCTGGTCTCCATGGCGACAAATAAAGTAAGTTTCTTACAAGTATCATCCCTGCAGGACGAGGAATAGGTAAAAATGCTTCACTACACACCGTAGCTCACCGGCATCAAAATATAAACAAACACCTAACATCCACTGTAATGATATCAAGTACAGGCACGTATCTTGTCGATACTACTATGATTATGTCTATGTTTTGGCATCACAACATCTTCTTTCGTTTTTTTAAAATGTTTATTATGTTTATAAACTCAGGAAATATGTCCCTGGACACATGAGGACTTTGAATATGACCAATGTATGATCCTGTAACTACTTGTCATCGTATTGTTACCCAAATTTTTGGTATCATCCTAAACTAATGTAAAGTATCAAACAACAGAAGAATAAGTGATTACCGTATTTTTCGGACTATAAGTCACAGTTTTTTTCATAGTTTGGCCTGGGGTGCGACTTATACTCAGGAGCGACTTATGTGTGAAATTATTAACACATTACCGTAAAATATCAAATCATATTATTTAGCTCATTCACGTAAGAGACTAGACGTATAAGATTTCATCGGATTTAGCGATTAGGAGTGACAGATTGTTTGGTAAACGTATAGCATGTTCTATATGTTATAGTTATTTGAATGACTCTTACCATAATATGTTACGTTAACATACCAGGCAAGTTCTCAGTTGGTTATTTATGCCTCATATAACGTACACTTATTCAGCCTGTTGTTCACTATTCTTTATTTTAAATTGCCTTTCAAATGTCTATTCTTGGTGTTGGCTTTTATCAAATACATTTCCCCCAAAAATGCGACTTATATATGTTTTTTTCCTTCTTTATTATGCATTTTCGGCCGGTGCGACTTATACTCGGAAAAATACGGTATTACATTTTAACAGAAGTGTAGATAGAACATGTTAAAAGAGAAAATAAGCAGACATTAACAGTAAATGAACAAGTAGATTAATATTTCATTTTCTACCACTTGTCCTTAATAATGTTGACAAAATAATAGAATAATAAATGACACAATATGTTACTGCATACGTCAGCAGCTAAATTAGGAGTCTTTGTTTGTTTACTTACTACTAAAAGACAAGTTGTCTTGTCTGTTCACTATTTTATTTAAGGACTTAACAGATATGTTTAATGTACCCTAAGATTTTTTGTTAAAATAAAGCGAAAAATGCAATTTTTTCGTGGTCCCCTTTTTTTTTGAAAAGTACCGAAATAATTTTAGTACCGGTACCAGCATATTGGTATCGTGACAACACTAAGGTACACCTTTGTGCAGCATTGTATCCTTATTAATATAAAACTTAAAAAAATACCGGTCTTTCCTCGTCTCCCACTGTAGTCACAATGAAGCCAAGCACTGCTCCCGCTTCGTCATGTTCTAGTACGGCAAAAAAAAACAAAAAAAACCCCATTATTCCCGAGAAGGGCTGTGCTAAGCAAACATTTTACTTTCCGGTAGCATCCAAACGTTTTTCAGCGAGGATCACATACAGAAAATGTGAATGATGCGTAGATGCACTTTAATACTAATTGTTGTACACAACCCAAAACCAGTGAAGTTGGCACGTTGTGTAATTCGTAACTAAAAACAGAATACAATGATTTGCAAATCCTTTTCAACTTATATTCAATTGAATAGACTGCAAAGACAAGATATTTAATGTTCGAACTGGGAAACTTGTTTTTTTTTTTGCAAATAATCATTAACTTTGAATTTAATGGCAGCAACACATTGCAAAAAAGTTGGCACAGGGGCATTTTTACCACTGTGTTACATGGCCTCTCCTTTTAACAACACTCAGTAAACTTTTGGGAACTGAGGAGACACATTTTTGAAGCTTCTCAGGTGGAATTATTTCCCATTCTTGCTTGATGTACAGCTTAAGTTGTTCAACAGTGTGGTATTTTACGCTTCATAATGGGCCACACATTCTCAATGGGAGACAGGTCTGGACTACAGGCAGGCCAGTCTAGTACCCGCGCTCTTTTACTATGAAGCCACGCTGTTGTAACACGTGCCTTGGCATTGGCTTGCTGAAATAAGCAGGGGCGTCCATGATAACATTGCTTGGGTAATAACATACTGCATGTTGATCCAAAACCTGTATGTACCTTTCAGCATTAATTGTGTCTTTATGGATGTGTAAGTTACCCATGCCTTGGGCACTAATACACCCCCATACCATCACAGATGCTGGCTTTTTAACTTTTTGTGCCTAGAACAATACAGATGGTTTCTTTTCCTCTTTGTTCCAGAGGACACAACGTCCACAGTTTCTAAAAACAATTTGAAATGTGGACTCGTTAGACCACAGAACACTTTCACACTTTGCATCAGTCCATCTTAGATAAGCTCGGGCCCCGCAAAGCCAGCGCCGTTTCTGGGTGTTGTTGATTAATGGCTTTTGCTTTGCATAGTAGAGTTTTAACTTGCACTTACAGACGTAGCGACGAACTGTAGTTACTGACAGTGGTTTTCTGAAGTGTTCCTGAGCCCATGCGGTGATATCCTTTACACACTAATGTCGGTTTTTGATGCAGTACCTCCTGAGGGAACCAAGGTCACGGGCATTCAATGTTACGTGCAGTGATTTCTCTAGATTCTCTGATATTACAGACCTTAGATGGTAAAATCCCCAAATTCCTTGCAATAGCTTGTTGAGAAATGTTCTTCTTAAACTGTTCGACAAATTGCTCACGCATTTGTTCACAAAGTGGTGACCCTCGACTCGTCCTTGTTTGTGAATGACTGAGCATTTCATAGAAGCTGTTTTTATACCCAATTATGGCACCCACCTGTTCCTAATTAGTCTGTTCACCTGTGGGATGTTCCAAATAAGTGTTTGATGAGCATTCCTCAACTTTCTCAGTCTTTTTTGCCACTTGTGCCAGCTTTTTTGAAACATGTTAAAGGCATCAAATTCCAAATGAGCCAATATTTGCAAAAATTAACAAAGTTTTCCAGTTTGAACGTTAAGTACCTTGTCTTTGCAGTCTATTCAATTGAATATAGTACATTTATAGATGTCGAAAAATTACGGAGGAAGTGCCGCAAACACATAGCATCAGCTCAAAGTTAGTAGCAATCATGGCGCCCTGTAGACACATGAGTGACTTTTGACCAATCATTGAGGATATCGCTTGAAACCAAGTTGCCCATACTCTGGTTTTCTGGTCTTGGGACTACTGCTGGGAGCCCCTCACACATCGAAAAGCATGTAGTATTTGGTTACATAAAAAAATTACAAAACAAAGCAACCGAGTTGAGTTTTTCCTTGCCCTGATGTGGGATCTGACACGAGGATGTTGTTGTGGCTTGTGCAGCCCTTTGAGACACTTGTGATTTAGGGCTATATAAGTAAGCATTGATTGATTGATTGATTGATTGATTAATGTGTTGTGGAAGTTGCTTCCTAGCAGTTTCAATGTACACACGGCACAGGAGTCAAGCGTGCAGTTTTTAACAAAGTTTTTATTAATGTACATAGGTTTTTATCAAAATCCTTCTCCCGCAGAAGTGACTTTTCAGTCACGTCCGTATCCTCTCTCCCCCTCTGCTCTCGGCCGCTCACTGTTAAAGACAACAGATGATTAGATTAACACGTATCACCTGGGAAATCGAATCACCTGTCAGCTGTGTCTCGCCGTCAGCACATGCCCCGCCCCCATCCGATGGTGCTCGTCCTCAGTACCATAGACAGAGGCATGTGTATTTCTAAATATATCTGTTTTGCTTTTTATGTTTTTTGCTCAGTTTTTGTCTCTCCTACAACATCCATATACATAAATGCGTCATGGCCAATAGGACGATTACGTCTACCAAGCACTACATACACTATATTGCCAAAAGTATTTGGCCACCCATCCAAATGATCAGAATCACTTGGCCCGGTGTATAAAATCAAGCCCTTAGGCATGGAGACTGTTTCTACAAACATTTGTGAAAGAATGAGCCGCTCTCAGGAGCTCAGTGATTTCCAGCGTGGAACTGTCATAGGATGCCAACCGTGCAACAAATCCAGTCGTGAAATTTCCTTGCTCCTAAATATTCCAAAGTCAACTGTCTGCTTTATTATAAGAAAATGGAAAAGTTTGGGAACAACAGCAACTCAGCCACGAAGTGGTAGGCCACGTAAACTGACAGAGATGCAGTGGTGTAAAGCAGGGGTGTCAAACTCAAATACAGAATGGGCCAAAATTTAAAACTGAACAAAGCCGCGGGCCAAGATTGAACAAATTAACCTTTTAATAGGGACCCAAACAAGTTTTGCATTGAATATTGAACAAGCAAGGCTTATATAACTTTATAGTGACATGCAAAATCGAGTTTCAAATAATAATAATACAAGTTAAAAAATATCAATGGCATATCAAATACAATTTAAATAAAAATTGAATGCCTCTTTTCTATTTGCAGCCTTCTGAGGTAAATATCAACATTAACTTTTTCCACAGGCTAATAAATTAGAAAATAAAATAAAAATGAATAAACCAACCATTCAGGACTTTAAACTACTCAGTTTGCAACACACTGATCTAATCTGATGTGCCCAAGCCAGATACCTGCCATCTTTTCTTGGATGCCAGTTCATTAATGTCGGGGCTCAGGCTTTGAGCTGAGGCAACCTTCATTATTGAACGAAGGTGTTCATCAGTCAGTATATCTCGTAGTCCACCCGGACCACAGTCTTGGGGGTGTGCCTTAAAGGCACTGCCTTTAAAGTCCTCTACGAGCTGTCGTCACGTCCGCTTTTCATCCATTCTAACATCGTGCCGGCCCAGTCACAAGATATGTGCGGCTTCTGTACGCCCACACACATGAATGCAAGCATACTTGATCAACAGCGATACAGGTTACACTGAGGGTGGCCGTATAAACAACTTTAACACTGTTAGAAATATACGCCACACTGTGAATCCACACCAAACAAGAATGACAAACACATTTCGGGAGAACATCCGCACCGTAACACAACATAAACACAACTGAACAAATACCCAGAACCTTTTGCAGCACTAACTCTTCCGGGACGCTACAAAATACACCCCCCGCTACCACCAACCCCACCCCCACACACACACCTTGAAGTACCCAGAAGAGTTGAAGCTGTAATAGCTGCAAAAGGTGGACCAACATCATATTGAACCCTATGGGTTAGGAATGGGATGGCACTTCAAGTTCATGTGTGAGTCAAGGCAGGTGGCCAAATACTTTTGGCAATATAGTGTATTTCAGCAAGGCAGGCAAACATCATTTTAGTGTTTTATTACTTTAGCTGAAGGACCATAAACATGTTAGACACAATAAAACCATAACAATAATGACTTTTCAATATTTAAAGCTACAAAACTTCTCCCCAAAAGGCTTGAATTTTGTTGTTGATAATCTCTTCACTTCTTTTCCAAGCCTCATCTCCGCCTGTGGGTCACAGTATTCGCTCTGCGTCATGTGGTTTTGAATTATCCCCAAAAAAAATCTTGTTAAGGGAAAACCACAGAGTAAAGAGAAATTACAAGTCTTAACAATTTCCTCTATGTTTAAGGTCAAAAAGTGACTTGGTTTTTGTTATGTTTTGTAACTAAAAACAAGGGAAAATCAATCTGGACTCCTACTGGTCAAATACTGTATGTTCTTTCTGACCTCGTGCTCGATCAGGACGACTGAGCTCCCGTGTTCCTGAATAGAATAAATACGACTTCCAGATGCAAATTGAGACGCAGCTTCCTGCTGTGGGAATGTGGTATTTAGGAAGCCGGCTTGTAATCACGCAGGCAAAATGATTGCTGCAGTATGGAGTAAAAATAAGTGTGTTTAACTCCGTGTTTAGACCAGCAGCGATGTTCTCATGCTAATCCGCTAACGTGATAATTAGCCAAAGAGATGACCTCATATCATTGAGTTAAAACATTTTTTAATCCCTTTTAATTTAAAAGTGGTGACAGTTTGGCTCATTATTAAGAAACATAACAGTTTGTACACTTTGTTGTCCAAAAGCCAAGTAGAACCACCAGCCTACTTTTTTTTTTTTTAACATGAAAGTGTTTTCCCCGCAAGGGATTTACTTGAAAAATACAGCTAATGTTTAAAAAAAAAAAAAAAAAAACATATCATTGGCATAAATTAATTTGATAAAATACAACAGCACTTCTGTGATAATTACTCAGTTCACTTGCACTATATTATATTAAGTTAAAGTTAAAGTACCAATAAAGTACCACACGAGGTGTGGCGAAATTATTCTCTGCATTTGACCCATCAACCTTGATCACCCACTGGGACGTGAGGGGAGCAGTGGGCAGCAGTGGTGGCCGCGCCCGGGTAACATTTTTGGTGATTTAACCCCCAATTCCAACCCTTGATGCTGAGTGTCAAGCAGGGGAGGTAATGGGTCTCATTTTTATAGTCTTTGGTATGACTCGGCCGGGGTTTGAACTCACAACCTACCGAACTCAGGGCGGACACTCTAACCACTAGGCCACTGAGTAGGTGATACAGATACAAGTTTTCACTTTGGATACGATACCGCTATTGGAGCCTTGAGTATTGGTTGATACCAATATTGATCCATTACAATAACAGCATGAATCATACATACTTTGATTATTTTGTAGTGTAGAATTTTGGAAAAGTATTGATCAAATAGAATTAGTCCAACAGAGAACAATGGTAGATATGAAAAAGACGAACCTATTTATTATTAATTTAACCATCTGGAATGGATTTATGCTCAAAGCCGCATTAATTTGGCATTTGGCAATCTGACATTGGCTCATAACATGCAACACTAGATATTTCAAACCTTCTTTTAATATAATGGTGATGTTTATTGCTTACAGTTTATGAAAACCTTAAACTGAAACTATTTATTTATTTATTTATCTGTAAGCCATAATCATCTGAGTTATATTAAATAGAGGCTTGACGTATGTCGCTTTGCATGTAATGAGTAAATGTCACATATTCGTTTCACATTTTAAGTTGAATTGCTGACTGTAGATGTTGCCCTATAGTAGGTTCTTCAGACCACCACACACTGCCAGGAAGTCAGGGTATATTATTTTGTTCTCACAAGGTGCGAGCCTTTTGCTTTCCAGCAACAAGTCTTTTCTGCGTCTGCTCAGCAGCACCTCCAACTCCAACTACTTGTCTCATCACGGCTGCTGCTAATAAAGGCGACAGGTGATTAGATAACAAGGCCCACCTGGGCCATCTACGCACCTGTCGCTGTCTTCGAGGTCGGTCCTGGCACACCCCGTTCCGCTGCAAGCCCGCAGGCCACGCCCCACTCCACACGGACATAAATTGAATTTTATACCATATTCTCATTTTATGACTTCCACCTGTATAATATAATGACTGAGCGAAAATGTGGTTGGAGTAAAATAATCAACTTTTCTTTGACTACAATTGATACGTTCATTATCCGATATTCCGATATTGTCCAACTCTTATTTAACGATTCCGATATCAACCGATACAAATACATACAGTCGCGGAATTAACACATTATTATGCCTAATTTTGATCTGATGCCCCGCTGGATGCATTAAACAATGTAACAAGGTTTTCCAAAATAAATCAACTCAAGTTATGGAAAAAAATGCCAACATGGCACTGCCATATTTATTATTGTAGTCACAAAGTGCATTATTTTTTTTAACATGCCTCAAAACAGCAGCTTGGAATTTGGGACATGCTTTCCCTGAGAGAGCATGAGGATGTTGAGGTGGGCGGGGTTGAGGTGGGGGGGTTAGGGATAGCGGGGGTATATTGTAGTGTTCCGTAAGAGTTAGTGCTGCAAGGGGTTCTGGGTATTTGTTCTGTTGTGTTTATGTTGTGTTACGGTGCGTATGTTCTCCCGAAATGTGTTTGTCATTCTTGTTTGGTGTGGGTTCACAGTGTGGCGCATATTCGTAACAGTGTTAAAGTTGTTTATACGTCCACCGTCAGTGTGACCTGTATGGCTCTTGACCAAGTATGTATGGCATTCACTTGTGTGTGTGAAAAGCCGGAGATATTATGTGACTGGGCCGGCACGCAAAGGAAGTGCCTTTAAGGTTTATTGGCACTCTGTACTTCTCCCTACGTCCGTGTACACAGCAGCGTTTTAAAAAGTCATGGATTTTACTTTTTGAAACATATACCGATAATTTTGAAACCGATACCGATCATTTCCGATATTGCATTTTAAAGCATTTATCGGCCGATAATATCGCCAGTCCGATATTATCGGACATCCCTAGTTCCAACCCTAACCCAACCTTGGAATTATTAAAAGCAGCACTGTTGCGGTCTTTTTTAGTCAAATGTCAGCAAACTTTGGTGGGCTTTTTCCGCCTGGGAACAGCCATGTTGACCAAACAAAAATATCGCTGATATATAGTTTTTTAATGAAAAAAAAACGCCAGTGTACAGTGGTGAACATATGTGTGCATGGTTATGGTATAATGAAAAAACAAGCTAGTTTTATTCTATATTGTGTATAACCACACTATGTGTGCATAATAATTGGCGTCTCTGTCATTGTCCCTTGTAAATACAGCACCAAGTGTTATAAAACTAACGTATATATGTCTCACATAGCTGTCGTTCTTTGTGTTTTAGCCTGAAAAATGACAAATCTGCTCTTTTGGCTTGTCAAGTTGTGCAATCATAAACTGAACAGAACATCAGCTGTACATCGCTTAAAGTGCATTGTACAGGTATATGTATTGGCGGGTAAGCTCGGCTCAGCTGGTCATCATGGTCCTTTACAAAAGCAGTTTGTTTTTAAATCAGTATTTATTTTTGGACATGTGGTATAGTAAGCGGTCTTGATCTTGCGCTATCGTCTTTAATAGTAACACTACAGTATGAGTCATTTCCATATATTAGCTTCAGCCTATTTACTGTTGGCTGAAATCATGCACTGCAAAAACTGAAATCTAAGTAAGATTAAATATCTCAAATAAGGGTGATATTTGCTTATTTTCTGTCTGATAAGATAATTATTTTCACTAAGCATATTTTATGTTAGTGTTTTACTTGTTTTAAGGGTTTTGGTCCTAAATGATCTCAGTAAGATATTACAGCTTGTTGCTGAGATTTGATGACCTATATTGAGTAAAACATGATTGAAACTAGAATATCACCTGTTGCAAAGCTGTGTCATCAACACTCACAAGTATAAAACTACTTTTTTAAAGTAAAAATTTCTTACTTCAAGCATGAAAAAAAAATCATGATGCCGAGCGCATATCATTATGTCAAGATAATGGCACTAGCATTTACTTAATTTAAGAATATTTTTCAACATATTGAGCAAAAAGGTCTCATTTTTTTTCTCTACCGAGAAAAGTGCACTTGTTATTAATGAGAATATACTTATTTTAAGGTATTTTTGGGTTCATTGAGGTTAGCTAATTTTACTTGTTTTGGAAAGTCTTGACAAGCCAAGTGTTATTGTTCTATTGGCAGATAATTTTGCTTAGTTCAAATAAAATACCTCTAATTTTTGTTAGTTTTTTTCTTGTTTTTGAACACTGACTTTTTGCAGTGTGGGTATCACATCACCTGATTACCTTGCGCAACTCAATGAATTTCCAGAATTACAAAAACTTTCATTGAGGTAGAACCATCACGTGTTATATTATCGAACATCTTTGACAAACAGCATGATTTTATAACAGTCCACTTTTTTTACTAAAATATTTTAGCTTATTAAACAATTTTAACATACAAACCATACCAACTTTTCTACCACGACTGGGATTCAAACCCAAGATCTTCTACTTTGCAGAGCGAGCACTAATGACGCCTGCCACTGAGCCACCGGGTGTAAAATGAGGAAAACCTGTCCTCATTCTAATCTGTGACAGAGCATGATGTGAACAAGAATGCGTTTGGGGTAAAAATGTCTTTTGAAGCGCCTTGTCATTCAATAATTTACATTTTAATGTGCTTCTTCACGCAAAAACGGCCCCCCACGGATCGCGAAGCCTTATGCAGAGTGCATGTTCTGCATTTAGGGCGGGGCGGCACCTGACTGTGAGACAACGTTGTTAGACCGACAGGGTTTCACATCAATTTCATTCAGGTGAAACCAACATTAGTTATGTCAGTATGATTTAACGTTATGTTGACAGCACATTTTGGCTCGGATGACTTAATTGCGTGACGATGTTGGAGTTGTAGGGGGCTGTGCATGACCAAATATCCTATGGGTTCCCTCCGGGTACTCCGGCTTCCTCCCACCTCCAAAAACATGCACCTGGGGATAGGTTGATTGGCAACACTAACATTGGCCCTAGTGTGTGAATGTGAGTGTGAATGTTGTCTGTCTATCTGTGTTGGCCCTGTGATTAGGTGGCGACTTGTCCAGGGTGTACACCGCCTTCCGCCCGGATGCAGCTGCGATAGGCTCAAGCACCCCCCGCGACCCCAAAAGGGACAAGCGGTAAACAATGGATGGGATGAATGAGAGAGGATGATCTACCGCACGGTGATGTGTTACACAAAGTAGATTTACAGTGAGTCATATCATTTATGACTGACTGCAAATCTATTTGTCTTAGAGATCATTGTGACAAAAAAGAAGATAAACTCAATTTATCTTCTTTTTGTCACTTAAAAACATAGCGAGGACATGACCTCGGTGTCCTCAATGCTAGTTACTGCCATGCCGCCAACACACTCACAGTACAGAGAGTAAGAAGTGCGGCAAAGTAACACAAATCAGAACGAAAAAAAAAAGGGTTATACTTGTATAGCTCTTTTCTACCTTCTACACTGCAAAAAGTCAGTGTTCAAAAACAAGGAAAAAAAATTCAAAAATTAGGGGCATTTTACTTGAACTAAGCAAAATTATCTGCCAATAGAACAAGAAAATTCAGCTTGTCAAGACTTTCCAAAACAAGTCAAACTAAAGCTGCAAGCAGCGATGGACGGGACTGACTTTGACGGCACATAAAGTCCAAACCGGAGCAGTAATTAAAACTCTTTCATCAACTTTTAATCAGAAGGGTTCAATCTCTCTCCTGTGCTAGTTTGAAGCCGACACGACAAACTCGCTCAGAGGAGATAATGTTTGAAAAAAAGGTGACTGTTATAGCTAAACTTTTGTTTTGAAGGGGGAATTGCAAACTTCCTGTTGATTTTTGCTGGGGGTTGTCAGTGAATGAAATCTAGGTCTAAGTGAGACCTACATAGAGGTTTTTGTTTCATGTCTCTACGACATACCTACTGGACGTTACAGGCAGTTTTGTCTGTGTTTTCTTCCTAGGAGCAGTTTTGTCTGTGTTTTCTTCCTAGGGGGCGCTAGAGCGCAATTTTGAGTTTTGGGGTTTGGTTTTTTATTAGATCGCAATTTTTGCCAATCCTGATGTGTGTGTCCAGTTTGGTGAGTTGTGAAGCATGTTAAGGGGGTCACATTACAGCTCAAAGAGGCAAAGGTGACTGTTTTTACAAAATTTTTGTTTTGAAGAGGGAATTGCAAACTTCCTGTTGATTTTTGCTGAAGGATGTCAGTGTATGAAATCTAGGTCTAAGTGAGACCTACATAGAGGTTTTATGTCTCTACAACATTCCTACTGGAAGTTACAGGCAGTTTTGTCTGTGTTTTCTTCCTAGGGGGCGCTAGAACGCAATTTTGAGTTTTGGGGTTAGGTTTTTTGATTGAATCGCAATTTTTGCCAGTCCTGATGATGTGGTGAGTTTTGAAGCATGTTAAAGGGGTCAAATTTTAATAATAATAAAACCTTACAAATACAATAGGGTCCTCTGTCCCAAAGGGACATTCGGTCCCTAATTAGCTCACCTCAATGAACCCATAAATACCTTAAAATAAGTATATTTTCACTAATAACAAGTGCACTTTTCTTGGTAGAAAAAAAAGAGACCTTTTTGCTCAATATGTTGAAAAATATTCTTAAATTAAGTAAATGCTTGTGCCATTATTTTTGACATAATGCATACTTGCCAACCTTGAGACCTCCGATTTCGGGAGGTGGGGGGCGGGGGGGTGGGGCGGGGGGCGTGGTTAAGATATATATATATATATATATATATATATATATATATATATATATATATAAGATACATATATATATAAGAAATACTTGACTTTCAGTGAATTCTAGCTATATATATATATATATATATATATATATATATATATATATATATATATATATAAAAGAAATACTTGAATTTCATTGTTCATTTATTCACACATATACACACACATAACACTCATCTACTCATTGTTGAGTTAAGGGTTGAATTGTCCATCCTTTTTCTATTCTCTGTCACTATTTCAGAACACACACATTATACAAATATACATTATAAAATCAATAAGAAAACGGGAGCTCTAATTTGGGAGTCTGAATTAGGATCAGAAGTTCCTATATAAACATTGCGCACTCACGTCGCCTTTTTGTATTGATTACTGCAGCTGTGCACTGGATTAATTCACAAATACAAACTACAACTCACAAACACTTTAGAGTTAGGCTCCACCATCAGAATGTGTACTTAAACTTATAAAGATCACATGGATATTATTCAGTGAGTTGATTCACCAAAACTAACCTGTTATACAGGAGGAAAAAGCACACAGGACGTTTCAATTGTTCACAGACTGGTCGCGCTCATCAGAATGACAAGACATTTCCGGTCTGCAGGTGATAGCATTCAATTGGGAAGAAACGCCCCACTGCCCCCTACTGACCAATGTGAATACTGATAAATGTGTAATGACAGCTCCAAAAACGAATTCAAACCACAAAATAAAATAAATAAATCAACACAAAAATGTGACACATTATGGGTGGGTCACATATGCATGTACAGTAGATGGCAGTATTGTCCTGTTTAAAAGTGTCACAACATTGCTGTTTACGGCAGATGAACTGCTTTCGAAAACGTGACTGCTGTTGTTGTGTGTTGTTACCGCGCTGGGAGGACGTTAATGAAACTGCCTAACAATAAACCCACATAAGAAACCAAGAACTCTCCCTCGATCATTCTACAGTTATAACGTGAATGGGCAGGCATGCTTTATATTGTGGGAAAGCAGACGTGAAAACAGGCTGTCAACACGTCACTCAGGTCCGCATGGAGCTGGAGGGGGCGTGGCCTCCAGCTCCGCCTGAATTTTGGGAGATTTTCGGGAGAAAATTTGGCCCGGGAGGTTTTCGGGAGAAGCGCTGAATTTCGGGAGTCTCCCGGAAAATCCGGGAGGGTTGGCAAGTATGACATAATGATATGCGCTCGGCATCATGATTTTTTTTTTCATGCTTGAAGTAAGAAATTATTACTTTAAAAAAGTAGTTTTATACTTGTGAGTGTTGATGACACAGCTTTGCATCAGTTGATATTCTAGTTTCAAGCATGTTTTACTCAATATAGGTCATCTGAATGTGCATGAACTATTTCTGTTCAAAATAGTTTGAAATGGCACATGTTAAATGTTTAAATATTAAATGTATTAACTAGTTTACTGTACTGTGCCAACTGTACTACTATATGAGTACGTGTTTTCTATTGTTTCATTGAAAATAAAACAGCAAAGTCCATTTGGCTGTCATCTGTTTTAATTATGAGACACAATTGTGTCAAAGTCATGATTTTTTTTTCATGCTTGAAATAAGAAATTATTACTTTAAAAAAGTAGTTTTATACTTGTAAGTGTTGATGACACAGCTTTGCAACAGTTGATATTCTAGTTTCAAGCATGTTTTACTCAATATAGGTCATGAAATCTCAGCAACAAGCTGTAATATCTTACTGAGATCATTTAGGACTAAAACCCTTAAAACAAGTAAAACAATCTAACATAAAATCTGCTTAGTGAGAAGAATTGTCATATCAGTCAGAAAATAAGCAAATATCACCCTTATTTGAGATATTAAATCTTACTTAGATTTCAGTTTTTGCAGTGTAGATACTCAAAGCTCTTTGACACTATTTCCACATTCACCCATTCACACACATTCACACACTGATGGCGGGAGCTGCTATGCAAGGTCATAAATTAGGTCGGCGGAAGATGGAGATCGAACCAGGAACTCAGGTTGCTGGCACGACCGCTCTACCAACCAAGCCATGCCGTCCCCAATACATATCATCTACTTCTTCTCAGTATTATCTTTCACACTCCCTTTTTTTCCTAAGATTATAAACCGTTTTGGGAATATTTGGGAATATTTCAGCTAAATCGGATGGGGAATATTACCCCATCAACACGGACGAAAATGCCGTGATCATGTGATAGCAATAAACAAAGAAATAAAGGTGTCTGTAAATCAAGGTTCCACTGTAATATGCAACTATAATTATTTGGTACTTGTTTATATTGACAAATGTGCTGTTTTAGATGGCAGTATTGTGAATGTAATGAAGGACACTTATTACGTTTGTCTAGTTTGTGTTCTATTTTGTTCTTAGCTGTTGTGTAGCTGCTAGCTCCGAGTAGCCTATAGCCTGCCATGTCTACTTTTTGTAAATGACTTGACTAAAATAGAAGAAAAGACCAATCTTGTGTGAGTATTGGAGCACATTTAGATGTTAACTGACTGTGCAGGTAAATGCGCTGCAGGACTGCTTGTATCTACCTATATCGTAGGTAGAGATGTCCGATAATGGCTTTTTTGTCGATATCCGATATTCCGATATTGTCCAACTCTTAATCACCGATTCCGATACCAACTGATACCGATATATACAGTCGTGGAATTAACACATTATTATGCCTAATTTTGTTGTGATGCCCCGCTGGATGCATTAAAAAAATGTAACAAGGTTTTCCAAAATATATCAACTCAAGTTATGGAAAAAAAAATGCCAACATGGCACTGCCATATTTATTATTGAAGTGACAAAGTTCATTATTTTTTATAACATGCCTCAAAACAGCAGCTTGGAATTTGGGACATGCGTGTGTGTGGGGGGGGGGTGTATATTGTAGCGTCCCGGAAGAGTTAGTGCTGCAAGGGGTTCTGGGTATTTGTTCTGTTGTGTTTATGTTGTGTTACGGTGCAGATGTTCTCCCGAAATGTGTTTGTCATTCTTGTTTGGTGTGGGCTCACAGTGTGGCGCATTTTTGTAACAGTGTTAAAGTTGTTTATACGGCCACCCTCAGGGTGACCTGTATGGCTGTTGACCAAGTATGCCTTGCATTCACCTGTGTGTGTGAAAAGCCGTAGATAGTATGTGATTGGGCCGACACACAAAGCTTTATTGGCACTCTGTACTTCTCTCTACGTCTGTGTACACAGCGGCGTTTCAAAAAGTCATACATTTTACTTTTTGAAACCGATACCGGTAATTTCCGATATTACATTTTAAAGCATTTATCGGCCGATAATATCGAACTGCCGATATTATCGGACATCTCTAATCGTAGGTTTTAGATACAAACCAATAGAACCCCATACTTGTTTATTGCTGATATCTGACCAATATCTGATATCAATATTGGTTTGGAACACCTCCACTGGATAATATTCCTGCGTAGATGCCACACCGTGCCCGGTGATGGCATCTTGATTGTGTAACAGGAGGAGCAAGTCAGCTCTGTGACGCTAGGGTTGTACGGTATACCGGTATCAGTATAGTACCGCGATACTAATGAATCATATTCGCTACTATACCACCTCTGAAAAGTACCAGTCCGCCACCCTCTGTGGACACATGAAGACTTTGAATATGACCAATGTATGATCCTGTAACTACTTGGTATTGGATTGATACCCAAATGTGTGGCATCATCCAAAACTAATGTAAAGTATCAAACAACAGAAGAATAAGTGATTATTACATTTTAACAGAAGTGTAGATAAAACATGTTAAAAAAGAAAGTAAGCAGATATTAACAGTAAATGAACAAGTAGAATAATGATTAATTTTCTACCACTTGTCCTTAATAATGTTGACAAAATAATAGAATGGCAAATGACACAATATGTTACTGCATATGTCAGCAGGCTAAATTAGGAGCCTTTGTTTGTTTACTTACTACTAAAAGACAAGTTGTCTTGTATGTTCACTATTTTATTTAAGGACAAACTTGCAATAAGAAACATATGTTTAATGTACCTTAAGATTTTTTGTTAAAATAAAGCCAATAATGCCATTTTTTTATTTAGAAAAGTACCGAAAAGTTTCGAAATAGTTTTGGTACCGGTACCAAAATATTGGTATCGGAACAACACTATGTGACGCTGTAGCATAATTATATCGTAAGTGTTTAGAGTGCATTCACACACATTCATGTATAGCAAAATGCAGTACACTGTCAGTACCCACAGAACGCACTTAAAACAATTGTCGTTTTTTGTTTGGTCGTCCCTCCCTTTCCGCTACATGACCAAAATGGCGACTATTGAGCGTGCTCACTTACAATTTTGAGTGCAACATCTTGAGTACTGACAATGTACTGCAGTACTTCTCGGTTGTACCAGCATTGTTGTCCATGTCTTTAGTGTTTCTTTGCAAAGTCGCTGTGGGGCGGGGGACGTGGCCTGCAGACCTGCAGCGAAGCGGGGTGTGCCAGGACCGGCTTCAAGATAAGCGACAGGTGCGTAGATTACCCAGCTGATCACCTGTCGCTCTGTTAAAGGCAGCAGTTGGGAAGGAGAAGGGGGTTGTTGTTGATGGTGGTTGGTGAAGCAGGTAATGGAGAGCGAGAGCAAGACAGACGACAATCTGGAGAGAAACCATTCGTGTGCTCGATTGAGAGAAAAGACAACTGCTGAAAACCACCCCGAAACTTTTTGCACTTTTATTGTAAAATAAAACAGTGTTATCAACCTGGAAGAGCCTGGCATGTCGGTAATTGGTGGTCCGACCTCCACAAGTCGCCAACTCGTGGTCTGGTCTGCACATTACATTGTTTTACTCATTTTTACTGCCTTAGGGTGAATCTCTGGGGTTTACAAATAAAAAAGCCGGTAAACTCAAATGTGTGATTTTCAAAAGGCTTTACACATAATCATGTTTTTAATCAAGAGAGACTATTTATCTTGTTTATTTTCCACCGCGCCAACGGCGGAGAAAACTCCTGGCAGAGATTATTGAAATGCACCTGAAAGGTAGAGTCATTTTCTCGGCGGGTCAGAGGACTGCTTATGGTAATAAAAAGCGAGATGTCATTAGATGCGCTGGTATTTGACGAGTTTTCTGAAGGGGTGGAGAGAAGGGGCTGGGGGTTGGATATAATAATACCTATGTTGAGAGATTGCGAGCTGGAGATGGAGGAGCACATGCTTCCCAGCCTCCTTCTCAGTCACCTCTGAATATATTGTTCATGCGTTTGACCTACATTCAAGATGCTGATGTATGCGGATTTACACCGTGAGAGGGAGCAAGAGATAAAAAGAGATAAGGGCCCGTGTGTAGAAATGTACCTTTTTCACGCTCCGACCACCCACTTTGATTTTGTTCCACTTGCCTGGCTTCTAAGATTAGGAATGGGAAAAAAAAAAAAAAAAAAAAGGGCGCGAGCATCCACCAGTGCCATTCCTAAAACACCAGTTCCTCGCTCCTCCTGCTGAGTGAACAGGAGTTTGAGTGAAGACAACATTCTAGATAAAGCTTGCGGACATTTGGAGATGCACACTGCAAAAACTGAAATCTAAGTAAGATTAAATATCTCAAATAAGGGTGATATTTGCTTATTTTCTGTCTGATAAGATAATTCTTCTCACTAAGCAGATTTTATGTTGGAGTGTTTTACTTGTTTTAAGGGTTTTGGTCCTAAATGATCTCAGTAAGATATTACAGCTTGTTGCTGAGATTTGATGTCCTATATTGAGTAAAACATGCTTGAAACTAGAATATCAACCGATGCAAAGCTGTGTCATTAACACTCACAAGTATAAAACTACTTTTTTAAAGTAATAATTTCTTACTTCAAGCATGAAAATAAAAATCATGATGCCGAGCGCATATCATTATGTCAAGATAATGGCACTAGCATTTACTTAATTTAAGAATATTTATCAACATATTGAGCAAAAAGGTCTAATTTTTTTTTTCTACCAAGAAAAGTGCACTTGTTATTAGTGAGAATATACTTATTTTAAGGTATTTATGGGTTCATTGAGGTTAGCTAATTTTACTTGTTTTGGAAAGTCTTGACAAGCCGAATTTTCTTGTTCGATTGGCAAATAATTTTGCTTAGTTCAAATGAAAAATCCCTATTTTTTTCTTTTTTTTTTCTTGTATTTGAACACTGACTTTTTGCAGTGCACTTTTGACAACATGCACCTGCTTTGAAGTAAAACCTGCTCCCTGCTTGTTGTCTCTCATCAAAACTACACTATATTGCCAAAAGTATTTGGCCACCCATCCAAATGATGAGAATCAGGTGTCCTAATCACTTGGCCCGGTGTATAAAATCAAGCACTTAGGCACGGAGACTGTTTCTGCAAATGTTTGTGAAAGAATGGGCCGCTCTCAGTGATTTCCAGCGTGGAACTGTCATAGGATGCCACCTGCGCAACAAATCCATGGCTGAGTTTCATGTTTAGTTTATACACAGCTAGCTCGACAGCATATGATACAAGCTTGACGTGCTGCATGTATCAATATAGTGATTCACTCAATGGACAGTTGTCCGCTTGGTCAAGCTGGCCGGGGAAGTTTTTTCCAGTTGATTTTGGGTATCAGTGGGAAAACGTTTTTACCACTGCAAGTTTGTTAGTGCAAATAGTTTGTCTTTTGTTGTGATGCAGTTTCTTTGAGCAGTGTCCTCCACGTCATATGAATCCTGATTTGTCAAAAAATTGCCATCTTTCTCGTCTATGATCAAGTCTGCCATTGCCTTTGTTAGAAAACACGCGCATTAGTTGCCGGAAGTAGGAACATATTTTTGTTGCCGGAAGTAGGAAGTGTGTTGTCAATCAATCAATATGCTCAGGAAAGAAGTTCCAGTAATGCTCAAAATGACCAAAATACAGTAAATATTGTACATGTTACATATTGTTATGAATATGTTTGTTACTACATTATATATACCGTATTTTTCGGACTATAAGTCGCAGTTTTTTTCATAGTTTGGCCGGGGGTGCGACTTATACTCAGGAGCGACTTATGTGTGAAATTATTAACACATTCCCGTAAAATATCAAATAATATTATTTAGCTCATTCACGTAAGAGACTAGACGTATAAGATTTCATGGGATTTAGCGATTAGGAGTGAGAGATTGTTTGGTAAAAGTATAGCATGTTCTATATGTTATAGTTATTTGAATGACTCTTCCCATAATATGTTACGTTAACATACCAGGCACGTTCTCAGTTGGTTATTTATGCGTCATATAACGTACACTTATTCAGCCCGTTGTTCACTATTCTTTATTTATTTTAAATTGGTTTTCAAATGTCTATTCTTGGTGTTGGGTTTTATCAAATAAATTTCCCCCAAAAATGCGACTTATATATGTTTTTTTCCTTCTTTATTATTCATTTTCGGCCGGTGCGACTTGTACTCCGGAGCGACTTATACTCCGAAAAATACGGTACAGTCTACTTGCAGTGTGTATATAAAATGTTGATGGAGGATTTTGAAGTTGTTTCATAGGGCTTTGAAGGCAAGATAAGAGCCTGCCTTTAGCCGCAGCTTGTAAGCGTATTTTTTTTTATCTTTAGAATCCTAAAAAAAAAAAAAAAGCCATGTGAATGATAGGCACAATTCCAAAAAAGTGCAGTTTCTCTTTAGGTTGTCAGCTACAGTTCCCAAATATATCCATTTGTTGTGTCCCATGCGTCCAAATTGACATCAGGATTGTTTGGCTTTGATTTGTATGGTTGTATATCAAAGAAAGTTATCTCTTCAGGTCAAGTTCATTCACTTACATGTTTTATTATTAATGTACAGTAGAACCTTAATTCACAAACTCAATTGGTTCTTGAACAAGGTGCGTAAATGGAAAAAATTGTATATTGAAGCACATCTAGTCATAAGAAACAATGTAAACGTGAATAATGGGTTCCAGCCTTGACGGTATTTTAGTCAAAGTTTGTACACTTAAAACACAATATAAAGCGCTATACGGTAGTGTGCAGAAATCCAACGTAAGTTGGTGATAGATCAACTTTCTATTTAATGACGACATCAATACAACAATAAGCTGAACTGTCCTCCTCGTATTCAGCCGTCCTGCCGACACACACACACACACAAACTGTCACTAGCTCTGTGGTGCACTCAGTTCGAAACCACAAAACTCCTTAATTTTAACAGCCAGGTCGCTACATTGATTAGGACTATAAAAATAAATCCACTCCACATTGTGGTTTAGTCTTCTTGGCAATCAACAGAAAGGAGGGGATGGGGGGGGGGCGTAGGCAGTGACTGCGAATACTTACTGAATGTTTCAAACCACACATCACTTGTCTGTTGCTTTTTTTTAGATTCATATAGACCAAGCAAAACTTAGAAAAGGTAAAAAGGCTGAAACTGCGAGACACACAATGTGTGAATGAAACATTTGTACACGTAGACAAGGTTTGTACATGAAAGCATATTTTAATTCGGTCTGTGGTTCATAAATTGAAAAGTCTGTACAATAAGGGCTTCGTAAATTGAGGTTCCACTGCATTACATTATATAAGTTCAGCAAAGTGTTGTCCCGATACCAATATTTTGGTACTGGTACCAAAATGTATTTAGATACTTTTCAGTACTTTTCTATACTTTTCTAAATAAAAGGGACCACCAAAAAATGCATTATTGGCTTTATTTGAACAAAAAATCTTAGGGTACTTTAAACATATGTTTCTTATTGCAGTGAAGTCCTTAAATAAAATAGTGAACATACTAGACAACTTGTCTTTTAGTAGTAAGTAAACAAACAAAGACTCCTAATTTAGCTGCTGACATATGCAGTAACATATTGTGTCATTTATCCTTCTATTATTTTGTCAACATTATTAAGGACAAGTGGTAAAAAATTGATTATTAATCTACTTGTTCATTTACTGTTAATATCTGCTTACATTCTCTTTCAACATGTTCTATCTACACTTCTGTTAAAATGTAATAATCACTTATTCTTCTGTTGTTTGGATACTTTACATTAGTTTTGGATGATACCACAAATTTGTGTATCAATCCGATACCAAGTCGTTGCAGGATCATACATTGGTCATATTCAAAGTCCTCATGTGCCCAGGGGCATATTTCCTGAGTTTATAAACATAATATACATTAAAAAAAAAACCGAAAGGATATTTTGATGCCAAAAAATATCGACGTACCCATAGTAGTATCGACTAGATACGCTCTTGTACTTGGTATCATTACAGAGGATGTCAGGTGTAGATCCACCAAAGGCGTTTGTCTACATTTTGACGCTGGTGAGCTACGGTGTGTAGTAAAGCATGTTTAGCTATTCCTCGTCCTGCAGGGATGATACTTGTAAGAAACGTACTTTTTTTGTCGCCATGGAGGCGAGGATTAGTGATTTAGAAGTAGCAAAAACACTGCCGACTGAGGCTTGACATTAGCTGCTCGCTAGCTAGTCATGTCTTAAAGCACCTCTTCCTGAGGGTGTTTCAGTTTTATAACTTCACTTTTATCGTTAGTTTTTAAGCCAAAATGCGTCCGTTCTCCCTTTTCTGTCTACACACTGTGTCTGCTTGTAAGTACTCTGTGATTGTGCGCTGCCGAACATGCTCCTCTGCTCGTAAACCAGCAATAAAATGACGTGGCGACGACCGGGGACGGAGTGGTGTTGGACCGGTACTTTTTAGAGGCGGTATAGTACCAAATATGAATATTCTATTATTTTGTCAAAATTAATAAGAACAAGTGGTAGAAAATTAATTATTAATCCACGTGTACATTTACTGTTAATATCTGCTTACTTTCTCTTTTAAACATGTTCTATCTACACTTCGGTTAAAATGTAATAATCACTTATTCTTCTGTTGTTTAGATACTTTACATTAGTTTTGGATGATACCACAAATTTGTGTATCAACCCGATACCAAGTCGTTACAGGATCATACATTGGTCATATTCAAAGTCCTCATGTGCCCGGGGACATATTTCCTGAGTTCATAAACATAATATACATTTTTTTTAAATGAAATTTTGTGATGCTAAAAAATATCGATGTAACCATAGTAGATATGGCTCCTGTAATCGGTATCATTACAGTGGATGTTAGGTGTAGATCCACCAATGGCGTTTGTTTATATTGTAGTGTCCCGGAAGAGTTGGTGCTGCTGGGAATTCTGGTAATTTGTTCTGTAGTGTTTATGTTGTGTTGCGGTGCAAATATTCTCCCATAATGTCTTTGTCGTTGTTGTTTAGTGTGGTTTCACTATACGGCACATGTTTATGACAGTGTTGGCGTTACTCATACGGCCACCCTTAGTGTATGGCTGTTGACTAAGTATGCATTCCTTCACTAGTGTGATCAACGTTAGGATCTTCGCCTTGACGGTAACTAATGATCGAACATATTGAAATATTGTCTTGTCTTTGCCAACTATAGACCACAAACATTCAATATTATGATTCCTTCACCTTTATCTTTAGTTATCTAGCCAAAATTTGTTCCTACGACGGGTGGGGGACCGGTACTTTTTAGAGGCGGTATAGTACCGAATATGATTTATTAGTATCGCCGTACTATACTAATACTGGTATACCGTACAACCCTAGTTCAGCACAAAAATCGTATTGTTTTAGTGATAAACTGTGTTAAGATGCAACTTTTACCCAATTTTGGCCAAACAAAAAGCTGGCCTCTTTTCTAATTATTTTGGAGGCGCTTGTTGGTGTGTCCTCACTACGTATGATCATTGCAAATTAACGGAATCAGCGGAAAAAATCTAAATTTCTAATCAATACCACGTGGCGGCGGTGAAAAGGGACGTTCAGTATTCTCGACAGTGTTTAGTTAGCAGCAGCGCTAATTGTTTGCGAGATAGCAGACACACCTGCGGTTTTACGAGCGCCTGCCTAAATGTGTAATTTTACCTTTTACTGTTATTTGTTTGCACTGCTGCATGAGTCAGCACTGAGAGGCAAGGGGGGGGGGTTGTCGGCAGAGGTGGAATATTGCCATAAAAAGTGTGCGGAAAGGCATTGTTAGGCAAGCGGTATACGTGGCAGGTCGTGATGGATCGGGGAACAAAACACCCGGGGGGGCGCGAGGGAGCGGCGCACCAAACACATTTTTCATTTAATTGGAACAAACGGGCGTCGCCTTTTGTTTGTGCCGCGGCGACCCCGAAAGTGGAACATTTCTAATTAGTGGCGTGTTTATTTATGTCACCTCACCCTCTGACACCCTTCCGCCTCCAGGCCGTCCGGACGTGGTGGAGTCGGTGCAGGATGAGCCCACCTACAACGTGAGCAGCGAGCTGACGCTGGAGGTGAGCCGCGCCAACGACAACCAGGTCATCACCTGCGCCGTCGACCATCCCTCGCTGGCGCCGGGGGACAAACGGAGCGAGCACACCCTGAGGGTCTTGTGTGAGTCACTTTAGGAACTCTTTTCAATTTGATTTGTGCGCCAGTGATTTAACAGTAATAACAAGTGCACTGTTTATTTATATGGAGGATAAAAGGAGCAGGGCCCGTGGCTTACCCGCTTACCCTCGCCCATGTGGGCCCAAGTCCCACGCTGCCCCCTAGTGGCCCACGCCAGTACTGCTTGTTGTGTAAGGCGCTTATGTCATCGAGTGAGACGGCGGGATGGCGACGCCGGCAGGGTGCAGATAGTAGTAGATGCGCGGGTTTCAGTGCTGCGTTATGTAACACGCTGTGTGTGTTTGTGTGTGTGTTTTCACTTACAGATTCCCCGAATGTTCAGATCCTGCCTGAGAGCGATCTGCCTCGTGAGGGGGAGAAGTTTCTTCTCCAGTGTTTGGGCAACAGCAACCCTGAGTAAGATGCCCCATGCACGCCGCCGGCACACACGCACACAAACACACACGCATGTTGTAAATGATTCATACACAAGTCTAGACACTGAATGCTCCTCACGCACACGCGGTCCACTTACAAATCTCGAGCCGCGGGTGCTTCACGTTAACGGCAACGTTTCAACCATACTTGCCAACCTTGAGACCTCCGAATTCGGGACATTGGGGGGGGTGTTTGAGGTGGGGGTGGGCGGGGCCGGGGGCGTCGTTAAGGGGGGAGGAGTATATTTATAGCTAGAATTCACTGAAATTCAAGTATTTCTTATATATATATATATATATATATATATATATATATATATATATATATATATATATACAGGTAAAAGCCAGTAAATTAGAATATTTTGAAAAACTTGATTTATTTCAGTAATTGCATTCAAAAGGTGTAACTTGTACATTATATTTATTCATTGCACACAGACTGATGCATTCAAATGTTTATTTCATTTAATTTTGATGATTTGAAGTGGCAACAAATGAAAATCCAAAATTCCGTGTGTCACAAAATTAGAATATTACTTAAGGCTAATACAAAAAAGGGATTTTTAGAAATGTTGGCCAACTGAAAAGTATGAAAATGAAAAATATGAGCATGTACAATACTCAATACTTGGTTGGAGCTCCTTTTGCCTCAATTACTGCGTTAATGCGGCATGGCATGGAGTCGATGAGTTTCTGGCACTGCTCAGGTGTTATGAGAGCCCAGGTTGCTCTGATAGTGGCCTTCAACTCTTCTGCGTTTTTGGGTCTGGCATTCTGCATCTTCCTTTTCACAATACCCCACAGATTTTCTATGGGGCTAAGGTCAGGGGAGTTGGCGGGCCAATTTAGAACAGAAATACCATGGTCCGTAAACCAGGCACGGGTAGATTTTGCGCTGTGTGCAGGCGCCAAGTCCTGTTAGAACTTGAAATCTCCATCTCCATAGAGCAGGTCAGCAGCAGGAAGCATGAAGTGCTCTAAAACTTGCTGGTAGACGGCTGCGTTGACCCTGGATCTCAGGAAACAGAGTGGACCGACACCAGCAGATGACATGGCACCCCAAACCATCACTGATGGTGGAAACTTTACACTAGACTTCAGGCAACGTGGATCCTGTGCCTCTCCTGTCTTCCTCCAGACTCTGGGACCTCGATTTCCAAAGGAAATGCAAAATTTGCATGGTTGGGTGATGGTTTGGGGTGCCATGTCATCTGCTGGTGTCGGTCCACTCTGTGTCCTGAGATCCAGGGTCAACGCAGCCGTCTACCAGCAAGTTTTAGAGCACTTCATGCTTCCTGCTGCTGACCTGCTCTATGGAGATGGAGATTTCAAGTTCCAACAGGACTTGGCGCCTGCACACAGCGCAAAATCTACCCGTGCCTGGTTTACGGACCATGGTATTTCTGTTCTAAATTGGCCCGCCAACTCCCCTGACCTTAGCCCCATAGAAAATCTGTGGGGTATTGTGAAAAGGAAGATGCAGAATGCCAGACCCAAAAACGCAGAAGAGTTGAAGGCCACTATCAGAGCAACCTGGGCTCTCATAACACCTGAGCAGTGCCAGAAACTCATCGACTCCATGCCACGCCGCATTAACGCAGTAATTGAGGCAAAAGGAGCTCCAACCAAGTATTGAGTATTGTACATGCTCATATTTTTCATTTTCATACTTTTCAGTTGGCCAACATTTCTAAAAATCCCTTTTTTGTATTAGCCTTAAGTAATATTCTAATTTTGTGACACACGGAATTTTGGATTTTCATTTGTTGCCACTTCAAATCATCAAAATTAAATGAAATAAACATTTGAATGCATCAGTCTGTGTGCAATGAATAAATATAATGTACAAGTTACACCTTTTGAATGCAATTACTGAAATAAATCAAGTTTTTCAAAATATTCTAATTTACTGGCTTTTACCTGTATATATACTGTATATACATATATATATATATATATATATATATATATATATATATATATATATATATATATATATATATATATTAGGGGTGTGGGAAAAAATCGATTCAAATTCAAATCGCGATTCTCACGTTGTCCGATTCAGTATCGATTCTCATTTTTCAAAAATCGATTTTATTTTTTATTTTTTATTTTTTATTTTTTATTTTTTATTTTTTATTAATCAATCCAACAAAACAATACACAGCAATACCATGTCAATGCAATCCAATTCCAAAACCAAACTTGACCCAGCAATACTGCAATAAACAGAGCAATTGAGAGGAGACACAAACACGACACAGAACAAACCAAAAGTAGTGAAACAAAAATTAATATTATCAACAACAGTATCAATTTTAGTTACAATTTCAACATAGCAGTGATTAAAAATCCCTCTGACATTATCATTAGACATTTATAAAAATAAAAATAAATGAACAATAGTGTCACAGTGGCTTACACTTGCATCGCATCTCATAAGCTTGACAACACACTGTGTCCAATATTTTCACAAAGATAAAATAAGTCATATTTTTGGTTCATTTAATAGTTAAAAACAAATTTACAGTATTGCAATCAGTTGATAAAACATTGTCCTTTACAATTATAAAAGCTTTTTTACAAAAATCTACTACTCTGCTTGCATGTCAGCAGACTAGGGTAGATCCTGCTGAAATCCTATGTATTGAATGAATAGAGAATTGTTTTGAATTGGAAAAATATCGTTTTTGAATCGAGAATCGCGTTGAATCGAAATAAATCGATTTTTAATTGAATCGTGACCCCAAGAATTGATATTGACTCGAATCGTGGGGCACCCAAAGATTCGCAGTCCTAATATCTATATATATATATATATATATATATATATATATATATATATATATATATATATATATATAGATAAAATAAATACTTGACTTTCAGTGAATTCTAGCTATATATATATATATATATATATATATATATATATAAATAAAATAAATACTTGAATTTCAGTGTTCATTTATTTACACATATACACGCATAACACTCCTCTACTCATTGTTGTATTTGAAAGTGCAATGCTTTGCAGCCAGTAGCACAGCCTTTGAAGGAGCATAGGTATGGGCAGTGTAATATTCTGGGTTGGAGTCAGTAACCAGGCGAGGTGATGAAGTTACGTCTCTTTACTTCATACTTCAGAACCGACTCCCACACTTGCAGTCAGGGTGCGCAATACAACGTAAACCGTTGGCCAACCAAAAAGTAACCACAGAACACTATACCCAACATTCACCAGGAGATGGCAACAAACAACTTACATCACTCTATTACAGGCAGAATCTGTGAAATTTCATTTGCAGGAGAGGAGTGAGTTTAGGGTTGAATTGTCCATCCTCGTTCTATTCTCTGTCACTCGTCATCGCCATAACTGTCTTTTCTTCGTTCTTCGTCTCCTTCTTGTTGTGTGTGCAGTTGTGCACTCGCCAAAAGCCGTAGACGTTATAATGTGACTGGGCCGGCACGCTGTTTATATGAAGGAAAAGCGGACGTGATGACAGGCTGTCCTCACTCAGGTCCTCACGGACCTGGAGGGGGCGTGCCTTAAGTTCGGCTGGAAATCGGGAGAATAGTTGTCCCGGGAGATTTTCGGGAGAGGCACTGAAATTCGGGAGGGTTGGCAAGTATGGTTCCAACCTGAAGACACGGGTGTCAAGGCGGGAGCGGGGCAAGAGTTCCAGTGGCATTGTTTCATGGGGTGCATGTTTCACGGGAGGAAAGTGTCACGACACACAACCAGACAAAAAGGTATGAACGACAACGGGTGAATACACAGGTTACTTACAGTCAGTGCCGTGTACTGGGAGAGTATGGACAACAAAACAACAAGTGCCATGTTGGACGGATGCATGCAATTTCAATCGTACTGACGTTGTTTTCCTCACGAAATAAACCAAAATAATATGTCTAAAAATAGTTGTGAACATACTCCAGCTCATATACAGTCGTGGTCAAAAGTTGACATACACTAGTAAAGAACATAATGTCATGGCTGTCTTGAGTTTCCAATAATTTATACAACTCTTATTTTTTTTTGTGATAGAGTGATTGGAGCACATACTTGTTGGTCACAAAAAAAACATTCATGAAGTTTGGTTCTTTTATGAATTTTTGAAAATGTGAGCAAATCTGCTGGGTCAAAAGTATACATACAGCAATGTTAATATTTGCTTACATGTCCCTTGGCAAGTTTCACTGCCATAAGGCGCTTTTGGTAGCCATCCACAAGCTTCTGCTTGAATTTTTGACCACTCCTCTTGACAAAATTGGGGCAGTTCAATTCTAGCCTGATTTAGCCATTTCTTTACCACTTTTGAAATGATGAAACAAAAATTTAGCTGTTTGGCCCCAATACCACAGCAATATGTTTGGAGGAAAAGGGGATGCTTTTAATCCCAGGAGCACCATACCTACCATCAAGCATGGTGGTGGTAGTATTATGCTCTGGGCCTGTTTTGCTGCCAATGGAACTGGTGCTTTACAGAGAGTAAATGGGACAATGATAAAGGAGGATTACCTCCAAATGCTTCAGGAAAACCTAAAATCATCAGCCCAGAGGTTGGGTCTTGGGCGCAGTTGGGTGTTCCAACAGGACAATGACCCCAAACACACGTCAAAAGTGGTAAAGGAATGGCTAAATAAGGCTAGAATTACGGTTTTAGAATGGCCTTCCCAAAGTCCTGACTTAAACGTGTGGATAATGCTGAAGAAACAAGTCCATGTCACGCCCCCAAGACTGTGGTCCGGGCGCACTACGAGATATAATGACTGATGAACACCTTCGTTCGATAATGAAGGTTGCCTCAGCTCAAAGCCTGAGCCCTGACATTAATGAACTAGCATCCAAGAAAAAATGGCAGGTATCTGGCTTGGGCACATCAGATTAGATCAGTGTGTTGCAAACTGAGCAGTTTAAAGTCCTAAATGGTTGGTTTATTCATTGTGATTTCATTTTCTAATTTATTAGCCTGTGGAAAAAGTTAATGTTGATATTTACCTTAGAAGGCTGCAAATATAAAAGAGGCGTTCAATTTTTATTTAAATTGTATTTGATATGCCATTGATATTTTTTAATTATTATTATTATTATTATTTGAAACTCGATTTTGCATGTCACTATAAAGTTATATGAGCCTTGCTTGTTCAATATTCAATGCAAAACTTGTTTGGGTCCCTATTAAAAGGTTAATTTGTTCAACCTTGGCCCGCGGCTTTGTTTAGTTTTACATTTTGTCCCACTGTGTATTTGAGTTTGACACCCCTGGGCTAGAGTATACAAATTAGTTTTAAGATGAGACTTAAATGCTTCTAATGTCATTCATAATTAGACATGTTTCTTTATCTTGCACCCAAACGCTAAACCTGCCTCAACATTAGGAGGCCACCTGCAGCCATGTTGAACATAAACAGTCTTCCTTGCACCCCCCTTCCACTCCACATCTTAAGTCCCAAACAAACACACTCCCTCTCCTCGTAGCCTTTCTGAATTATAGATGAACCACCCAGACCCATCGATCCACACCCCTCCTGCTTCCTGTCCCCCCACCCTGCATAGAGCACCACCGACGCCACCACCGCCTCACCTGCCACCAATTTGAGCCTTTCTGTACCTGCTACCCTGTAATGATCTCACACCAGTCACATACACACACCTCGTGTCGAGCCACACGGTTTTATTGACAGCTTGATCCGATATGACGGAGCAGCAGAAGAGTCAGTCAATTGCGGTCTGTGGTGTGCTGTGGGCTTTGTGTTCGACTCCTGCAGGGACCACCTGCTGGTAACGGGTAAAATTACATGTGGAGATGGCGTGTACGGATTAAATGGGGCGATGATAGCGAGAAACACAGTGGATGGAGGTGTCAATGGATGCACCTGTTTGTCCTCAGCATTTCAACCAAGAACAGTGCGTGTTTTGGTACCGGTACCAAAATTATTTCGGTACTTTTCGAAAATAAAGGGGGCCACAAAAAATTGCATTATTGGCTTTATTTGAACAAAAAATCTTACGGTACATTAAACACATTTCTTATTGCAAGTTTGTCCTTAAATAAAATAGTGAACATACAAGACAACGTGTCTTTTAGTAGTAAGTAAACAAACAAAGGCTCCTAATTTAGCTGCTGACGTATGTAGTAACATATTGTGTCATTTATCATTCTTTTTAAGGACAAGTGGTAGAAAATGAATTATTAATCCTCTTGTTCATTTACTGTTGATATCTGATTACTTTCTCTTTTGACATGTTCCAACTACACTTCTGTTAAAATGTAATAATCACTTATTCTTCTGTTGTTTGATACTTTACATTAGTTTTGGATGATACCACAAATATGGGTATCAATTCGATACCAAATCGTTACAGGATCATACATTGCTCATATTCAAAGTCCTCAGGTGTCCAGGGACATATTTCCTGAGTTTATAAACATAATATAAATGTTTTTTAAAATGAAAGAAGATGTAGTGATGCCAAAAAATATCGCTGTAATCATAGTAGTATCGACTAGACTCAGACTTAGACTTTAGACTAACTTTAATGATCCACAAGGGAAATTGTTCAACACAGTAGCTCAGTTACAATGATGGAAAGTGTAAGGATGGAAAGGCCAATGCAGGTATAAATAGAATAATATAGCGATAAAAAAATCTAACATATATACGAATATATACATAATATGTGTACTAGATACGCTACTGTACTTGGTATCATTACAGTGGATGTTAGGTGTAGATCCACCAATGGCGTTTGCTTACATTGTGACGTCGGTGAGCTACGGTGTGTAGTGAAGCATGTTTAGCTATTCCTCGTCCTGCAGGGATGATACTTGTAAGAAACATACTTTATTTGTCGCCATGGAGACGAGGATTAGTGATTTAGAAGTAGCTAAAACACTGCCGACTGGGGCTGGACTTTAGCCGCTAGCTAGCTAGCCATGTCTTAAAGCACCTCTTCCGGTGGGCGTTTCAGTGTTATAACTTCACCTTTATCGTTAGTTTTCAAGCCAAAATTTGTCCGTTCTCCCTTTTCTGTCTACACACTGTGTCTGCTTGTAAGTAGTCCGTGATTGTGCGCTGCCGAACATGCTCGTGTGCTCGTAAACCAGCAATGACACGACGTGAAACACAGATGAAAACACATTTAAAAGCTACCAAGTGCATAGCGAAGCAACAGGGGGCGCCACAACACCTAGCCGGAAAAATAGGATAGGATAAGAAAGACTTTACATTATTACCAATCCGACATTTGCAAGAGAACAAGACAATAATTACAGAAAATGGATGAAAAAGGGGACAAATATTATATGATTTTCTGTGTTAAATCTAACTTTTTGGCTATGTATCAGATCTGAATTCATTGTGAATGCCGCCATCTCCATAAAAATTAAGGCAACTGGACTCTTCTGGTTTCCGTCCAAAAGGCTTCTTCTGTTGTAAAATAGTAGCCGTGGAGTCCTCCAATTTATGCCCTGCATACCAATCGCTCGTTTGCCTTCCTGGTGCACAAAACAACTCGTTAGTGGCCACTTTTCCTTCTGGAAGAGACGATCTCCGGGGAGGGATGTCAGGACATTGTTGGAAGCAGACGGTGTAATGGTGATGGTGTGAGACTCCTATGTTAAGAGGGCCTTTCCAGTTTGACAAAAAATGTTTCTGTCAAGCCACCATTCCTCCCATATCCAAAATGGAACGTCCCTTCCTTCTTTTCTTAGATGCATATGAAATGCTAATTCTGGGTCCAAAGAAGCTGTCCATGTTTTGCTATTTGTTTGTGTAAGTGCTGTTGGTCCCTCCAATGTACAGGTCCTTGGACCTCTTACTACACGGACATCTTTTCTTTGTGGGTTCTGAACTTCTGTTCATTTGTACAAATGGTTGTTATGTATTGCAGGAGGAGTTGAGACGACACAGACACTAGGGGGCAGTATAGCTCTATGTATTTATTATACATGTTCACCATATATTTATATATAATAATCAAACAATAATAATATCCATTCATCCATCCATTTTCTACCGCTTATCCCTTTCGGGGTCGCGGGGGTTGCTGGAGCCTATCTCAGCTAAAATCGGTCGGAAGGCAGTGTACACCCTGGATAAGTCGCCACCTCATCACAGTGCCAACACAGACAGACAGACAACATTCACACTCACATTCACACACTAGGGCCAATTTAGTGTTGCCAGGTGCATGTCTTTGGAAGTGGGAGGAAGCTGGAGTACCCGGAGGGAACCCACGCAGTCACGGGGAGAACATGCAAACTCCACACAGAAAGATCCCAAGCGCAGGATCGAACCCAGGACCTTCGTATTTTGAGGCTATCGCAGTAACCCCTCCACCACCGTGTTGCCCCCAATATAAACTAAGGAAATGGAGTGTGAACTAGATCCAAAAGTGTATATGGTGCGTGTGACTATGTGTGGAATTAATTGTTGTGTATTACCGTGAGTGTTGGGCGAGAGAAGAGTCCAAAAGGGTCTTGGCAGGCTCGTATGGCCGTGAGCAGGCAGGAAGTCAGGGGCTATAGCGGGGGTGAAGAAGGTCTGTGTCCAAGCGGGGGTCGAGGATCGAGGAGGCAGTACGGGAAGCAGATGAGCAAGATATGACTAGACGCACAGCTCGTCGACGCGGCAACAAAGGCAGACTGCTGGGAGGAGACAAGGAAAGACACGGGGACTAATCAAACACGGGGAAGAAACACGGAGAGAGAAAGGCATAGAGCTTACGGTACTCCAACAGATGAGTTTACGTTCTGGCGCCGGATAGCAGGTTGAACAGGCTCCGGTATGTTTTAGCGCTTTCATGGCGAGTTTACTGACAGATATAAGTAAGAAGGCAGGACCTCTCATTAGCGCCAGGAGCGTTGAGTGCCGGTGATTGATTGCAGCTGCTGGCTGCAGCAGGGAGTGACGTGTGCGGAGATGCGCGGCCGTCGGGAGGTGCGCTCCGCGGCTTACTGACAAATGCGCCTGGGCCGTGACAATGGTAAATGGGTTATACTTGTATAGCGCTTTTCTACCGTCAAGGTGCTCAAAGCGCTTTGGCACTATTTCCACATTCACCCATTCACACCATCATCATCGGCGGTCACTCGAACGAGTATGACGATCCTCCTGGTAGGGGGGTATCCCTTTATGGAGGATGTCTGTGCGTGACTTAGTTTAACGTGGGGAGACTGCTGCACAGACAGTCACCACACGATCCTTGACAGATCCGGGTCAGGGTCCAGTGGCATGGAGTCCAAGACGACTGGGGACCCCTTTCTGCTGCAGCCTTCTTCCGCCATCCCAGCCGTTGTGACGCTCTATAGTTTTAGCAGTCATCCTCCGCCTTGTTGTTATTTTCCCATAACTGGGCCCACATGGATGTGGGGGTGCCTTCTTCCGCCATCGCAGCCGTTGTGGTAGTTCTTAAATCTACCGTCTTCCGCCTGCTCCGCCGTTGAGGTCTTCACCGTATCCCTGGGTAGGGGGCAGTCAAGTACTAGGCCTTTACCAAGGAACACCTGGGGTAGCAGTAGTAAAGGGGTTAACCTCCCAGTACCCCAAGACCCCATAGAGGAGCCTCCACTGCCGGATGCACTTTAACGTCATGCCCAGGACATAAATTCACACACACATTCCCACTCTGATGGCGGGAGGCCCTAACCACGACCCATCAGGAGCAAGGGTGAAGTGTCTTGCTCAAGGACACAACGGGACGTGACGAGGTTAGTAGAAGGTGGGGATTGAACCTGGAACCCTCAGGTTGCTGGCATGGCCACTCTCCCAACCGTGCCACGCCGCCCCCGGTAACAAAAGTATGATTAAAGGGTTCAACAAGAACAATAGAAAAGTTGCACACATCAATCAATCAATCAATCAATGTTTACTTATATAGCCCTAAATCACGAGTGTCTCAAAAGGCTGCACAAGCCACAACGGCTCAGATCCCACATCAGGGCAAGGAAAAACTCAACCCAATGGTACAATGAGAAACCTTGGAGGGGACCGCAGATGTGGAGACCCCCTCCCCCTGGGTGACCGGTCCATTGGACGTCGAGTGGATCTCGCATAATATTGTGAGAGTCCAGTTAGTGAATCTAACATAATAGTGAGAGTCCAATCCATAGTGGATCTAACATAATAGTGAGAGTCCAGTCCATAGTGGGGCCAGCAGGAGACCATACCGAGCGGAGACAGGTCAGCAGCGCAGAGACGTCCCCAACCGATGCACAAACGAGGGGTCCACCCCGGGTCCCGACTTTGGACAGCCAGCGTGTCATCCGTGACCACCGAACCTGTGCCCCTCCCTCCACGTAGGAGAGGGGAGCAGAGCAGAAAAGAAACGGCAGATCAACTGGTCTAAAAGGGGGGTTTATTTAAAGGCTAGAGTATACAAATGAGTTTTAAGATGGGACTTAAATGCTTGAAAATAACAATCCCACACGGGTAAAATATGAACATAATGACATGCAGTACACTGCAAAAAGTCAGTGTTCAAAAACAAGAAAAAGAAAAAAAATAGCGGTATTTTATTTGAACTAAGCTAAATTATCTGCCAATAGAACAAGAACATTCGGCTAGTCAAAACTTTCCAAAACAAGTAAAATTGGTTAACCTCAATGAACCCAAAATACCTTAAAAATAAGTATATTCTCACTAATAACCAGTGCATTTTTCTCGGTATAAAAAAGAGACCTTTTTGCTCAATATGTTGAAAACTATTCTTATATTAAGTAAGTGCTAGTGCCATTATCTTGACATAATGATATGCATACATCATGATTTTTTTTTTCATGCTTGAAGTAAGAAATTATTACTTTAAAAGAGTAGTTTTATACTTGTGAGTGTTGATGACACAGCGTTGCATCAGTTGATATTCTAGTTTCAAGCATGTTTTACTCAATATAGGTCATAAAATCTCAGCAACAAGCTGTAATATCTTACTGAGATCATTTAGGACCAAAACCCTTAAAACAAGTAAAACACTCTAACATAAAATCTGCTTAGGGAGAAGAATTATCTTATCAGACAGAAAATAAGCAAATATCACCCTTATTTGAGGTATTTAATCTTACTTAGATTTCAGTTTTTGCAGTGTATTTACCTCCCTGCTTGGCACTCAGCATCAAGGGTTGGAATTGGAGGTTAAATCACCAAAAATGATTCCCAAGCGCGGCTACCGCTGCTGCTCACTGCTCCCCTCACCTCCCAGGGGGTGCAACAAGGGCATGGGTCAAATGCAGAGGGTAATTTCACCACGCCTAGTGTGTGTGTGACTATCAGTGGTACTTTAACTTTAATGTGGTTGTAATTTGAATGTACTATCATCATGACTGCTAATTGGCCTACTACTCAGTGGCCTAGTGGTTAGAGTGTCCGCCCTGAGATCGGTAGGTTGTGTGTTCAAATCTCGGTCTATTCATACCAAAGACTTTAAAAATGTGTGACAATCATTGGTACTTTTAACTGTCACGTAGCATCCTGACCTAGCCTTACTTTACCTTCACCAAGTTGCGTGTCGGAGATGGCCTCCTATTTTAAACCGGATTACAGTAATCTGCAACATCTCTGCTCCCGTGTTCTCCTCGCCGCTGACCAACTTCCACAGCAACTTTCGCCTCGCGTAAGCAAAGTGTGACATTTGCTGATTGAACGTCAGCCAACTGAATGTGCACTTTCCTGCAAAACGGAGAGAAAAAAAAAGCTCAGAGTGCAACATTATCCGTGGGTGTCTGAGCTCTTTCTTTCTCCTTAAAAGTGCAAAAGCGGCCTTTTAAAGAGCGCTTAGAGAGTTGTCGGGTCGGGCCGAGGAGTTAAAGCGCTGAACTGTTTCAGTTTTTTTTTTTGGGGGAGGGGGGTTTATGCCGGCAAGGAAACGTTACACAAAGCTGGCGCTCATTATGAGTTTACTCCATTAGCATAGTTCACCTGCCCGCGTATGAATCATTGAGGAAGGCGCCCGGATGCTCCTTCTTTTATCGCTGTAATGATGGCGCCCTGTCAGAGAGAAGAATTCTAAAGTAGCGACATTAATGCAGCCGAGCGTCTGCCTCCTTCTGCGTCCTGTTTACTAATGCACATTACGCCGGGGTGGCTTTCTCCACCGCCGTGACCCGACGGCGTGGAAGAACGTCCGGCCAATTAGCTGTCCGCCCCTCGCCCGTAAAACGCGCGTCGACTATTGAGCGTAATGTTTCATAACAGCAGTTGGAGGTGCTAAATGTGCAGTTAATTGTTCCGTTAATTGCTGATGATCGCTCAGTAAGGGGCAAAACAACAGCTGATCATCTTTTATGGCCAGAAGACAGGCGCTCTTTCTGGAGCGTTATTAACATTTACATACTGCTTAATATTTCCTTATTGGCGCTGATGGCGATTATGAGTGGCAGTGATTTGACCTCTGCCAAGATTGTCAGAATGTATTTGCGTTTGTTTGTTTCGTGCTTTGCAGGTTAACGAACCAATTCCCGCTAAACTTGACTGACAGTCGCTTTTGACTGTTTGATATGCTTTTTTTATAGAGATGTCCGATAATGGCTTTTTTGCCGATATTCCGATATTGTCCAACTCTTAATTACCGATGCCGATATCAACCGATACCGATATATACAGTCGTGGAATTAACACATTATTATGCCTAATTTTGTTGTGATGCCCCGCTGGATGCATTAAACAATGTAACAAGGTTTTCCAAAATAAATCAACTCAAATTATGAAAAAAAAATGCCAACATGGCACTGCCATATTTATTATTGAAGTCACAAAGTGCATTATTTTTTTTAACATGCCTCAAAACAGCAGCTTAGAATTTGGGACATGCTCTCCCTGAGAGAGCATGAGGAGGTTGAGGTGGGCGGGGTTGAGGTGGGGGGGGTAGCGGGAGGTGTATATTGTAGCGTACCGGAAGAGTTAGTGCTGCAAGGGGTTCTGGGTATTTGTTCTGTTGTGTTTATGTTGTGTTACGGTGCGGATGTTCTCCCAAAATGTGTTTGTCATTCTTGTTTGGTGTGGGTTCACAGTGTGGCGCATATTTGTAACAGTGTTAAAGTTGTTTATACGGTCACCCTCAGTGTGACCTGTATGGCTGTTGACCAAGTATGGCTTGCATTCACTTGTTTGTGTGAAAAGCCGTAGATATTATGTGATTGGGCCGGCACGCAAAGGCAGTGCCTTTAAGGTTTATTTATATTAACACATAAATTGTACTTTTTGAAACCGATACCGATTGAGATTGAGATTGAGACTTTTATTAGTAGGTTGCACAGTACAGTACATATTCCGTACAATTGACCACTAAATGGTAACACCCGAATAAGTTTTTCAACTTGTTTAAGTCGGGGTCCACTTAAATTGATTCATGATACAGATATATACTATCATATATACTATCATCATAATACAGTCATCACACAAGATAAGGTTTGGTTGTTATCATCAGTCATCAACAATTGAGAACAGAGAAATGGATATTGGAACAGTGTAGGTCTGACTTGGTAGGATATGGACAGCAAGTAGTGAGTGCGATAATGTCCGATATTACATTTTAAAGCATTTATCGGCCGATAATATCGGCAGTCTGATATTATCGGACATCTCTAATGACAACTGTACTGTAAACAGTCAGTGGGGCTTTTATTAACCCAGTTAGTCAAGATGGGTATTAACAGCACAGAAAAAAAAAATGTTTAAGTAGCACAGAATTACACAACATAAATAAAACAGAAAAATGTTTTTTCTACATAAAATAAAAAACATAGCTGTGCAAATAATACAAAATGTATCAAACTCGCATAAAAAATTAATTTGCAGGCAGGCACTTTTTAATTCCCAGTCGAGGATGTAATGGACTGTCACACACGTACGGTTCTGGTCAGCGCCAAGTAAGTGACTTGACTTACTATGATCTTCCTCACTTCGGCGTACATTTTTGGCAGCATTTCTCGTGCGAAATATGCCCGGCTTGGCAACTCGAGAACAGTTTTGATTTGGGCTTACATGGTAAACAACTCAAATGAATGTTTTATCCAGACGCATACATTTGTCCAAATGTGGCCAAGTAGACGCATTGTGGGTTTCCTGGACGTGGTCTACATCGCTAAAAGAAAAATCTAAAGAAGAGAATCCCTCTGCCATCTTCCACTAGTTTTTTTAATATATAAATCGCCCTCTTCTACGACTCTCTCGTCGTCATTTGGGATGTATGTTGTGATTTCCCTTCCTGGTTCCATGACCCGCCCTGTCTTGCCTCTGAGTGGCCTGTCCCTAATCCTTTGCCCTGATCTCAACCAATCGTGACACATCATAGTTAACAGCCAACCAATCACGGATGTTCTTATACGTGCAAGCACGTCTTGGAAGGAGGTAGGGGAGGGGTTTAGTAGCCCATGAGTTTTAAGAGGGAGCGGGGGAGAACAAGGAATACAACAAATAAGCTGCGTTTGGTCATTTTAACGTGAAATAAATTATATCGATATTACGATACTTTCTTAATTCATATCGTGTTTAAAAATATATTGATATATCTTACAAACACGATATATCACGTAGTATTTCGACTATAGTATATAGACTATACTCCTCTAAAATATATCTAAAGTTGACGTTGTAAAGTATTATATAGTATATATAAATATACCGATAATATAACGACATACCGATATACCAACAGCCATCAGACTGTATAATGCATATGTTCCTTTTTGACTGTACTTAAATGTACAATAGACTCTATTTATATTTTTCACATGTGAATTATGCTGTATAATAGACTGTATTTATACTATTCACATGTGAATAATGCTGTATAATGGACTGTATTTATATTATTCACATGTGAATAATGCTGTATAATAGACTGTATTTATACTATTCACATGTGAATAATGCTGTATAATGGACTGTATTTATATTTTTCACATGTGAATAATGCTGTATGATAGACTGTATTTATATTATTCACTTGTGAATAATGCTGTATAATACACTGTATTTATATTATTCACATGTGAATAATGCTGTATAATACACTGTATTTATATTATTCACATGTGAATAATGCTGTATAATAGACTGTATTTATATTATTCACGTGTGAATAATTTAAATACAGTATATTATACTGCATAATTCACATGTGAATAATGCTGTATGATAGACTGTATTTATATTATTCACATGTGAATAATGCTGTATAATGGACTGTATTTATATTATTCACATGTGAATAATGCTGTATAATAGACTGTATTTATACTATTCACATGTGAATAATTTAAATACAGTCTATTATACTGCATAATTCACATGTGAATAATGCTGTATAATAGACTGTATTTATATTATTCACATGTGAATAAGGCTGTGTAATAGACTGTATTTATATTATTCACATGTGAATAATGCTGTATAATAGACTGTATTTATATTATTCACATGTGAATAAGGATGTATAATAGACTGTATTTATATTATTCACATGTGAATAAGGCTGTATAATAGACTGTATTTATATTATTCACATGTGAATAATGCTGTATAATAGACTGTATTCATATCATTTACATGTGAATAATGCTGTATAATACACTGTATTTATATTATTCACATGTGAATAATGCTGTATAATAGACTGTATTTATATCATTTACATGTGAATAATGCTGTATAATAGACTGTATTTATCTTATTCACATGTGAATAATGCTGTATAATAGACTATATTTATATTATTCACATGTAAAAAAAAATATCTAAGTGTTTATTGTTTATTGTGAGCGAACTGTGGTGCTGAATTTCCCCCTGGAATCAATAAAGTACTTTCTATTCTATTCTAAAGGTGCTTGCTGAAATGTGAGGGTCGAACTACCTTTTTGGACATTCTGTATGGATTGACAGGCGACCTGTCCAGGGTGTTCCCCGCCTCTCACCCAAAGTCAACTGGGATAGGCTCCAGCTCCAGCTTGAAAATGAACGTTATCCTGGATGCACTAAAACTAAACATACTTATGAAGGTTGTGCGCAGTTGAAGGTTGTTGCTTGGTCAGAGTTCACTTATTCTTGAAATTTCCATCCAACTGCAGCCTAAAGGACTAATTGAGGGTTCCCCCCCCCCCTCGTTCGCTTGTGTCCTAGATTCCCGTCGTCGTAATTACTGTAGAGCGCTTAAGGACTTTCTCATTTCCATAATTGATTCTTTTATCAAGGAACATCGCGCTATCTCTCTTCCCCGTCTCTCACACAGAATGGATTTTTGTACGCTGATTTGAAATGCCGATCTTTGTTCTGTTGTCCTCTTCTTCCGCCCTCCCTAATCCTCTTCCTCATTCTTTTCGCTCATTATCCCTCACTCTTGACGTCTTCCATCCTTTCTCTCCGTTCCTTCTCCCTCCTCGCCTCCTCTGTTTATTTTAATAGAACACGCCCCTCCCCACCTCCTCTCGTCTTCCACCCTCCTCTTCACCCTTCATCACTTCATCGCGCCTTTAACGCTTGTCCCGTCTCCTCCTCGTCTCGTCGTTTCCCTGCCTTTGATTTAATTCCTGCGTCCGCCTCACCTCGGGACTTAATTCCTCCTCTCTCTTGTCTTCCATCCCAGGCCGTCGTCCTACACTTGGGAGAAGAAGGATGGAGAGCTCCCCCCGCTGGCCAAAGCGGACGGCGCGTTCCTGCGCTTTGAGACGCTGAACAAGTCGGACAACGGCGTGTACCTGTGCTTCGTGGACAACGGCGTCGGGAGCAGCGCTGGCGAATACACGCTGCTGGTGCAAGGTGAGTAGATTTTCTATTTTTTAGGAATTATTTTTTTATTTTTGTTGTTGTGCCATCTTTTTTTCACCTCTGATTTTCTTTGTTTATGTTTTGTTTTCCTTATCCAAACCGCGCTTACTTCCAAAAATGCTTTGCGCTTCGCTACTTTCTCCTTTTATCCCAACCGTACCATTCGTGGCCGTTTTGTTGGCGCTTCGCCCTCCTCCCAAAGACCCGGACACCACGATTGCTTCTGCAACCTCTTCTCCTACGTCACCGCCATCTTCCCCCTTTGCCACTGAATCTACCTCCTCCTTCGACATTACGGAACTTTCCTCCACCATCGTCCAGTCTGAGAGCACCGCCACCGTCCAGTCCGAGAGCACCGCCACCGTCCAGTCCGAGAGCACCGCCACGCTTTCCAACGAGCTTTTCCCCGACATCACTTTGTCGCCCGACTCCTCCTCTTCCCCCTCCTCTCTCACTTCCGTCTCTCATACGTCCGCCTCCTCTACTTCCTTCTCTAGTTCGTTTTCGACTTTGCCTTCCATATCTGCAAGCGCGGCGCCTTCCTCCACCGCCCACTCCTCCGCCTTTACCGCCTCCTCTTACTCCTCAGTTTCCGACTCGCAGAACGGACGTTTCACTTCCACAGGTAAAAAAAAAAAAAAAGAGTCTGCGACACACAAGCAGAGCGATGCCCCCCGCCCCACATGTACAAACCCCGTTTCCATATGAGTTGGGAAATTGTGTTAGATGTAAATATAAACGGAATACAATGATTTGCAAATCATTTTCAACCCATATTCAGTTGAATATGCTACAAAGACAACATATTTGATGTTCAAACTGATAAACATTTTTTTTTGTGCAAATCATTAACTTTAGAATTTGATGCCAGCAACACGTGACAAAGAAGTTGGGAAAAGTGGCAATAAATACTGATAAAGTTGAGGAATGCTCATCAAACACTTATTTGGAACATCCCACAGGTGTGCAGGCTAATTGGGAACAGGTGGGTGCCATGATTGGGTATAAAAACAGCTTCCCAAAAAATGCTCATTCTTTCACAAGAAAGGATGGGGCGAGGTACACCCCTTTGTCCACAACTGCGTGAGCAAATAGTCAAACAGTTTAAGAACAACGTATCTCAAAGTGCAATTGCAAGAAATTTAGGGATTTCAACATCTACGGTCTGTAATATCATCAAAAGGTTCAGAGAATCTGGAGAAAATCACTCCACGCAAGCGGCATTGAATGACCGTGACCTTGGTTCCCCCAGACGGCAGTGTATCAAAAACCGACATCAATCTCTAAAGGATATCACCACATGGGCTCAGGAACACTTCAGAAAACCACTGTCACTAAATACAGTTCGTCGCTACATCTGTAAGTGCAAGTTAAAGCTCTACTATGCAAAGCGACAGCCATTTATCAACAACATCCAGAAACGCCGCTGGCTTCTCTGGGCCCGAGATCATCTAAGATGGACTCATGCAAAGTGGAAAAGTGTTCTGTGGTCTGACGAGCCCACATTTCAAATTGTTTTTGGAAATATTCAACAACGTGTCATCCGGACCAAAGGGGAAGCGAACCATCCAGACTGTTATTGACGCAAAGTTCAAAAGCCAGCATCTGTGATGGTATGGGGGTGCATTAGTGCCCAAGGCATGGGTAACTTACACATCTGTGAAGGCACCATTAATGCTGAAAGGTACATACAGGTTTTGGAACAACATATGCTGCCATCTAAGCGCCGTCAATTTCATGGACGCCCCTGCTTATTTCAGCAAGACAATGCCAAGCCACATTCAGCACGTGTTACAACAGCGTGGCTTCGTAAAAAAAAGAATGCGGGTACTTTCCTGGCCCGCCTGCAGTCCAGACCTGTCTCCCATCAAAAATGTGTGGCGCATTATGAAGCCTAAAATACGACAGCGGAGACCCCGGACTGTTGAACGACTGAAGCTCTACATAAAACAAGAATGGGAAAGAATTCCACTTTCAAAGCTTCAACAATTAGTTTCCTCAGATCCCAATCGTTTTTTTGAGTGTTGTTAAAAGAAAAGGTGATGTAACACAGTGGTGAACATGCTCTTTCCCAACTACTTTGGCACGTGTTGCAGCCATGAAATTCTAAGTTAAATACTATTTGCAAAAAATAAAATAAAGTTTATGAGTTTGAACATCAAATATCTTGTCTTTGTAGTGCATTCAATTGAATATGGGTTGAAAAGGATTTGCAAATCATTGTATTCCGTTTATATTTACATCTAACACAATTTCCCAACTCATATGGAAACGTGGTTTGTACACTGATGTTGTTGTCATGGAAACGAGTCGTTTGGTTTGCATGTCGCGATTTCATTGTTTTTTTTCTTCTGTTTTTTTGTTTGGTGGCCCCTACCCTCCCCACAACACACACACACACACTCTCTCACACACACACACACACACACACACACACACACACACACACACACACACACACACACACACACACACCCCATCACGTCCTCACCCACATCCCCAAGAAGCTGCAGACAACGCTCCAGGTACACCGTGCACCTGACACCTTTTGATCACTTCATTAGGTACACAGGGTGTAATTGTATAATTGTGTAAAAATGCCAAAAAAAAATGGTAGACCAGTCCAGGGTTTACCCCGCCTCTCGCCCCGAAGTCGGCTGGGATAGGCTCCAGCCTTAATTAATTTTCTGCAACTTGTCCTTAATAATTTTGACGAAATTATAGAATGATAAATGACATAATATGTTACTGCATATGTCCGCAGACTAAATTAGGAGTCTTTGTTTGTTTACTTACTGCTAAAAGACAAGTTGTCTTGTATGTTCACTATTTTATTTAAGGACTTAACTGCAATAAGAAACATACGTTTAATGTACCCTAAGGTTTTTTGTTAAAATAAAGCCAATAATGTAATTTTTTGTGGTCCCCTTTATTTAGAAAAGTGCACAGACTTTAAATCCTGTACTTGAGTTATTAAAGGTTTATCAGGTCAGGTGTTACAGAAATTCCCATTGCCTAAAGGTTGCAGCTGCCACTAAGATGGATAAGCATTCCCTGTGTGAAGCTAGCATTATGCGGCTTTATCATGTTGTAAAAGTGTGTTGTGTGGTGGGGTGTATTTATTTTCTCACATGAGTGTAAACGGCATGTGTGGTGCACCCTATTGGTCGTGCTAAATCATGCCGTATTTTCCGGACCATAGGGCACACCGGATTATAAGGCGCACTGCCTGAGCGGGTCTAGTCAGGTCTAGTTTCATACAAAAGGCGCACCGGATTATAGGGCGCATTAAAGGGGTCATATTATTATCTTTTTTTTCTAAATGTAAAACACTTCCTTGTGGTCTACATAACATATAATGGTGGTTCTTTGGTCAAAATGTTGCATGGATGATGTTTTACAGATCATCTTCAAGCCGCTTTCTGACAGTCGCTTCAGGAAGCGCCGTTTTGTGGGCGGTCTTATTTACATGGCTCACCTTCGGCGGAGTCTTTTCTGGAGCGGTGTAGCGTGCAAGGACAAGAGTGGAAGAAGTGACAAAAGACGGAGCTAACTGTTTTAATGGCATTCAGACTTTACTTAAATCAATAACGGAGCAGCATCTCCTCATCCGTGGCTCACTAGTGCAATAACAAGGCCAGAAATGTGTCCCGTGAATAACCGTCCGACCGGAACTCTGTAATAACTAAAGTTCCTTGGGTGAATAATAAAAACTCACTATACCGGTATGTTATAGCGCTTTCATGGCGAGTTTACCGACAGATATAAGTAAGAACTTTACACTACTTTATATTAGAAATGGCAACAGCGGAGGACGAATGTCCCATAACAAGAAGATAGAGAAAAAGCTTATTGACTAGGGTGTCGGCACGGACTTAAAGGCGGACGCGCGCAAATTGTCAGGACTTGTGTGTTTTGAAGTCCAGTGACGTGCAGTCTGGGGAGGCAGGTGAGGCGGGGCCTCACGTGCCATCATGGAAAGAAAAAAATTGTAAAAAGAAAAAAAAAAATTAAATTGTTATATGTATCCAGTGATTATACTATAAAGTTATTTTCCATTTAACTTCACCAGTTTTAGATTATTTTTATTCAAAATCGCTGAATTTTCACATTTGCCGTTCAAATACTGAGAAGAGACTTGCGGTGAGTCAGCAGCCAGTTGAGGCACGTCACTGAGTTGAGCCTCACCATTGATTGCTCGGCTAACTGCTGGCCTGCTGTGCAGTGAGACCGTATTGCTATATGAACTATATTATACATTTCCATAGTTTAGTTAGCTGAGGTATATAATGTACAGTGTATTTTGTCAACAACTGTACGTGTGTAACGTATTTCTTGTGCTGAGCAATCATAAAACTGCTGCGAAGACGCACTGTGTGAGGCTCGCAGTAATCCCGCCTCCTGGTGGTAGAGGGCGCTAGTGATCCCAGAGATCATTCTTGCGACTACTCGGCTGCAGAAGAAGTGACAACAAGCAGCAACAGTTAGCAGCGATCGTTTATTTTTTCCTCTTGCCTGGACTATTAACATGGAGGATTACATATCTAAAATAAAACAGTTTTCTAAACTGGACTTTCAATCGAACCAGGAAGTAATACTTGAAGGAAGATCTCCATCGAGACAGAGAGACTTTTAAAACTGAAGAAAGATAAGGAAGACTTCTATAAACAAGTTATCGATGCTTTTGTTCAAAAGGAGTTGCGCATGGACTTCATTTATAAGTACCGTATTTTCCGCACTATAAGCCGCACCTAAAAACCACAAATTTTCTCAAAAGCTGACAGTGCGGCTTATAACCCGGTGCGCCTTATATATGGATTAATATTCATTTTCATAAAGTTTAGGTCTCGCAACTACGGTAAACAGCCGCCATCTTTTTTCCCCGTAGAAGAGGAAGCGCTTCTTCTTCTACGATAAGCAATCGCCAAGGTAAACACCCGCCCCCGTAGAAGAGGAAGCGCTTCTTCTTCTACGGTAAGCAACCGCCAAGGTAAGCACCCGCCCCCATAGAAGAAACGCGCGGATATTACGTTTCATTTCATTTGTGTGTTTCTGTAAAGACCACAAAATGGCTCCTACTAAGAGACACGCGTACAACGCAGAATTCAACCCAACTTTTTAATTCAGACACCGAAGAAGAAGAATTCGAGGGATTTATGGATGAGGAATAACTTCAGAAAGTGAGCTTTAAATGTTTATTTTGTGTGTTGTTTAACATTAACGTTCGAGCAACGTTGAGTTATTGATGTTGCTATTGCTCTGCACTATTTTGAGTGTTACTATTTTTGTGATTGCACATTTGCACATTACATTTTGGGAGTGAACAGAGTTGTTAGAACGCTGGTTTGTAATATATTATTAAAGTTTGACTGACCTATCGGACTGTTTTTTTGACATTCCCTTTAGCGCAGCGTAGGTGCGGCTTATAACCCGGTGCGGCTTAAAGGTGAACAAAGTTTTGAAATATGCCATTCATTGAAGGTGCGGCTTATAACCCGGTGCGGCTTATAGTGCGGAAAATACGGTATAATAACGTTTTTTTTAATTAAATGTGCTTTTTTGTGTGCTACAGTTTGTATGTGTAAAGTTAAAGTTAAGTTAAAGTACCAATGATTGTCACACACACACTAGGTGTGGTGGAATTTGTCCTCTGCATTTGACCCATCCCCTTGATCACCCCCTGGGAGGTGAGGGGAGCAGTGGGCAGCATTCCTGCGCCCGGGAATCATTTTTGGTGATTTAACCCCCAATTCCAACCCTTGATGCTGAGTGCCAAGCAGGGAAGAATGCTGGTATGAGCTTTTAAACATAACCCGTTAACTGCTGCCAATCAAATGGTGAATAAGATACTCTTTAGGGTTCATATGTTTGTAAATCTGACTGTGATGAAGTCAGTGCCTCACAAGCCATCAACCTCACCGCACGTCACTGTTGAAGTTGTTATGTAAAACAATATATGCAACATTTTGACAAAAGAACCACCATTACATGTTATGTAGACCACAAGGAAGTGTTTCAAATGTAGAAAAAAAAATCATAATTAGGGCTGTCGACGTTAACGCTTTAACGCATGTAATTGATTTTAAAAAATATATAAAGTTATCATAAATGAATCAAGATTAATCACACTATTTATAATAACTGGACGTAGACCTGGAAGTCGGCGCCTATTGCACTGCAAAAACTGAAATCTAAGTAAGATTAAATATCTCAAATAAGGGTGATATTTGCTTATTTTCTGTCTAATAAAATAATTCTTCTCACTAAGCAGATTTTATGTTGTTTTACACTTGTTTTAAGGGTTTTGGTCCTAAATGATCTCAGTAAGATATTACAGCTTGTTGCTGAGATATATTGAGTAAAACATGCTTGAAACTAGAATATCAACTGTTGCAAAGCTGTGTCATTAACACTCACAAGTATAAAACTACTTTTTTAAAGTAATAATTTCTTATTTAAGCATAAAAAAAAATAATCATGATTTTGACACAATTGTGTCTCATACTTAAAACAGATGACAGCCAAATGGACTTTGCTGTTTAATTTTCAATGAAACAAGAGACAATATGTACTCATATAAGTAGTACAGTTGGCACAGTACAGTAAACTGACACTTAATATTTAAACATTTAACATGTGACATTTCTAACAATTTTGAACAGAAATAGTTCATGCATATTCAGATAAATTCCTCAAAATTACAATTAAAAAAATGTTGGCCGTTGGCCGGGCTGTATATACAGGTAAAAGCCAGTAAATTAGAATATTTTGAAAAACTTGATTTATTTCAGTAATTGCATTCAAAAGGTGTAACTTGTACATTATATTTATTCATTGCACACAGACTGATGCATTCAAATGTTTATTTCATTTAATTTTGATGATTTGAAGTGGCAACAAATGAAAATCCAAAATTCCGTGTGTCACAAAATTAGAATATTACTTAAGGATGACATGGCACCCCAAACCATCACTGATGGTGGAAACTTTACACTAGACTTAAGGCAACGTGGATCCTGTGCCTCTCCTGTCTTCCTCCAGACTCTGGGACCTCGATTTCCAAAGGAAATGCAAACCAAACCAACCCAAACCATCAGTGATGGTTTGGGGTGCCATGTCATCTGCTGGTGTCGGTCCACTCTGGTTCCTGAGATCCAGGGTCAACGCAGCCGTCTACCAGCAAGTTTTAGAGCACTCCATGCTTCCTGCTGCTGACCTGCTCTATGGAGATGGAGATTTCAAGTTCCAACAGGACTTGGCGCCTGCACACAGCGCAAAATCTACCCGTGCCTGGTTTACGGACCATGGTATTTCTGTTCTAAATTGGCCCGCCAACTCCCCTGACCTTAGCCCCATAGAAAATCTGTGGGGTATTGTGAAAAGGAAGATGCAGAATGCCAGACCCAAAAACGCAGAAGAGTTGAAGGCCACTATCAGAGCAACCTGGGCTCTCATAACACCTGAGCAGTGCCAGAAACTCATCGACTCCATGCCACGCCGCATTAACGCAGTAATTGAGGCAAAAGGAGCTCCAACCAAGTATTGAGTATTGTACATGCTCATATTTTTCATTTTCATACTTTTCAGTTGGCCAACATTTCT
>NC_084566.2:29279124-29289124 GCF_033978685.3 Nerophis lumbriciformis | reverse complement strand
GCAACATTGCAATATTTCCCGGAAAATTGTTACTTTTTTATGTAAAATATTTACTTTTTAATGCAAAATGGTGACATTTGTCATATGAAATTCTGCCTTATCACGATATTGCACATTGTTTTGTTCTTGTAAAATAGTGACATTTTTTGAGTAAAATGATGACTTTTGTCATAATTTTGCCAATTAAAATTCAGATTATTATTATAATACCGCCAAAGTTTAAAAGGTTTTTAAATGTAAAATTACGTACTCTTTTCATAAAATTGCCAAAATTTAAAGCTCTTTCTTGTACAATTGCGACTGTTATTGAGTAAAATTCCTTTTTTTATCACAATATTGTACAAATGTTCAGTTTTTCTTGTAAAATTTTGACTTGCGTTGAGTAAAATTACGACTTTTATGACTTTTCTTGTGAAATTGTGACCTTTTTCTTGTGAAATTCCAACTCATTTTTCACAACAAGCTTTTTTATGTTTGCATAGTATGTATATATTATTAATGTTGTAACTATACATCTTTATATATCTAGAAAAGGTGATCCCAAAGAGGTAGGCATTTTTCAGAGGTCTCAAGAAGGTAACAAATACAAGAGTGTGTGTGTGTGTGTGTGTGTGTGTGTGTGTGTGTGTGTGTGTGTGTGTGTGTGTGTGTGTGTGTGTGTGTGTGTGTGTGTGTGTGTGTGTGTGTGTGTGTCGTCCTTTACTCTATGTCACATGGTCGCTCATGGCCACACATCTTTGAAGTCCGTTGCATGGCAGGTGTCATACCAAAGGTGGCGCTATAGCGCCTACCCATGAAAGTGAAGAAGGTCATTCATGGAAAAAGACACACAAACTAGTGGTGAATGCAGCAAAAGTGGAGTCACATGGCGGCTGATGGAAATGTTGATAACACACGAGAACACCCACTCAACAAAACAAACCTTAAAAATGTTAATCCAATTATCAGAGTTTGCAAATTAATTCATCTTGAATAATGTGTAAAATATGCCAGTTGTTGTTGGTGTACATCTTTGTATTAAGAAACAAAGCAGAAGGTGTGACTTGCTATGTTTTTAAATATGTAAAAGCAAAGTCATTGAAATGTTACCACAATTAATTTATTTAGCACTCTTAATAGTAAAAAAAAGTCCTGAATCCAGACGGTGATCCGGATCGGCCCCAAAATTAAATTACTTGTTCTTTATCCTGTTTCTGACCTTTCCTAAAAGTTTCATCCAAATCCGTAACTTTGTTATATCTATATTGGAAATGAAATATAATAAATACATTTTTTTTTAAAGATAAAATCTCTGTGGGTGGAGGCAAGGCCGCTAGAAGTTGAGGCTTGTAACGCGAACTCATAAGGTAAAAAATTATCCGGGTCAGCCCCAAAATTTTATAATTTGTTCGTTATCCCATTTCTGACATTTCCTGGAAGTTTCTTTAGAATCCCTACTGAGGCTTTTGTAGCGTAATAAACATACTTGCCAACCTTGAGACCTCCGAATTCGGGAGATTGGGGCAGTGGGGGGTGGGCTTGGTCGGTGGTGGGAAGGGCCGGGGGGCGGGGTTAAGGGTGAGCAGTATATGTATAGCTAGAATTCACTGAAATTAAAGTGTTTCTTATATATATATATATATATATATATATATATATATATATATATATATATGTATGTATATATATATGTGTATGTATATATGTATATATATATGTGTATATATATATGTATATATATATATATGTATATATATATATATATATATATATATATATATATATATATATATATATATATATATATATATATAGTACAGTAAACAGTAATGAAAACAGTTGTTCTACTAACTGTACTGTACTTGCTGCTTACTTAAAAAAAAGAATAACACTTACCTTTCACTATTTGAGTAGCTTTTGTTCTGCCATTTGAGTACTGGTGAGCGATCTCTGAATCCGGGAACATATCCTTCACGGATTTGTTCAAAACATCCGCAAATGAGAACAGAATGTTGCTTGCAAGGTGGCCCATAATACTGCGTTGCCGCCGTCTTGTGCTTCTCTGACCGTTCATGGGTGACTATATCCATTCGGCCACCGTGTTATGGGTTATAGATAAACCTATGGATAACGGAGACATATATAATAGTCTCCTTTTCAGGTGAGAGACGACGCTAAAGGCTGTGCCTTTAAGGCACGCCCCCAATATAGTTGTCCGGCCGGAAATCGGGAGATTTTCGGGAGAGGCACTGAAATTCGGGAGGGTTGGTAAGTATGGTAATAAAAGAAACAGAGTGAACATTCTTCTGTCTCCACTATCTTTGTCTCCGCGGGGCCGCTTGCATGTACACACACAGAAACGTAAGGTGACCCAGTCGAAATGATCCGGATCATCCCCAAAATGTAATCACTTGGTCTCGTTTCATCAAAGTCTGCCCATGACTTTTTGAGTTATGTCGCTGACTAACCGGCAAACCACCTGCCATGACAACATAGTTACTTCACGAAGTCATTGTTTTTGACAGCTCAACAAAAAAAATGGTCAAGTCGTTTTCTGGAAGATGTCATCAAGAAAAATGAAATGACGAAAAAAAAAAGGTAATTTTCAGCCCTAAAATGTTGTTTGTACGCGACCCAGAATGCAAAAACGTGACTTTTTTTTTTACGTTTTCAAGGTCTGAATGGACCGTTTTTCATTTGAACAACATTGATGATGAAATATGCTTCTTGTCCATCATCTGTTTCCTCTTTTATACATCATCAACTTCCATATTCACACTTTGATTCAAATAAGTCGTAAACATCTGCGTGTTGTTTTAGTGTTCTCTTCTTCATCTCTTCTTACCTCTTCCTCTCCTCATCAGACCCCACCGCCATGTCCACCTCCTCAGGTGTGGACCACGCCGTGATTGGAGGAGTGGTGGCCGTCATCGTCTTCATCCTGCTCTGCCTCCTCATCGTCTTTGGAAGATACCTCATCAGACACAAAGGTCTCCTGCACACACACACACACACACACACACACACACACACACATTATTGTATGTGTTACCTTCTTGAGACCTCTGAAAAATGCCTACCTCTTTAGGACCAACCTTTCTAGATATATAAAGATTTGTATTTACAACAAAAATAATATATACATACTATGCAAATATAAAACGGGTAAGCTTTTAGTTAATTTTGGGGGTGGGGGGGGGGGGGGTTTGTTCGTAATTGGTTTTTAATCTTCATGATTTACTTAAAATGATTACAGTTTGCCTCTATATACATTTATTTTATTGTTTTTATTAATATTGGACAAAGGGGGCGCATTTTAATTTCTTACACACACTTGTTATTACATATGTTGACCAGAGGGGGAGCACCTTTAAAACCGACACACAGTCAATTTGAAAATCCCTCCTTTTGGGGACCACCCTCATTTTGACAGATTTCACCACCAGGGGTGCAAATGAGACATTCTCTATTAGATGCAATGGTTTTCCGTATTGGGACCATGATTTATGTCCTAACTTGTCCACCGGTCCTCATATGGAAGGTACTTTCTCTTGTTGATGTCTCAAGAAGGGTAGAAATACAACACACACACACACATATATTCTTGTATTTGTTAAAGTTAAAAAAGTTAAAGTAACCGTCTTGAGACATCCGAAAAGTGACTACCTCTTTCGGACCACTCTTTCTATATATAGAAAGATTTGTATTTGCAACATTAATAATATATATATATATACTATGCACATACAGAAAAGTTAAGCTTCTAGTTATTTTTGTTTTGTTTTGAATTTTTGGTTTGTATTTGGTTTTTAATCTTCATTATTTACTTCAAGTTATTACAGTATGTCTCTGTATACATATATTTATATTATTATTTTTTTAAATTAATTTTGGCCAAAGGAGGCGCATTTCAATTTCTTACACACACTTGTTATTACATATGTTGGCCAGAGGGGGAGCACTTTAAATTTTTAAACACACTTGTAATTTCGTATGTTGACCAGAGGGGGAGCACTTTTAAAACCGACACACAGTCAATTTGAAAAAAATCCCTCCTTTTTGGGACCACCCTAATTTTGATATATTTCACCACCAGGGGTGCAAATGAGACATTCTCTATTAGATGCAATGGTTTTCTATATTGGGACCATGATTTATGTACTAACTTGTTCACCGGTCCTCGAATGGAAGGTACTTTTCCTTGTTGATGTCTCAAGAACATTAACAACATTAATAATGTATACATACTATGTATTAATCTTCATTATTTACTTAAAGTTATTATAGTATGTCTCTTTCTCTCTCTCTCTCTCTCTCTCTCTCTCTCTCTCTCTCTCTCTCTCTCTCTCTCTCTCTCTCTCTCTCTCTCTCTCTCTCTCTCTCTATACATATATATATAAAATATATTTTTATTTTTATTTTTTTATTTTATTTTATTTTATTTATTTTTTTGGCCAAAGGGGTCACATTTCAATTTCTTACACACACTTGTTATTACATATGTTGGCCAGAGGGGGAGCACTTCAAATTTTTACATACACTTGTTATTTCATATGTCGGCCAGAGGGGGAGCTCTTTTAAAACCGACACACAGTCAATTTGAAAAATCCCTTCTTTTTGAGACCACCCTAATTTTGATAGATTTCACCACCAGGGGTGCAAATGAGACATTCTCTAATTTTCCATATTGGGACCATGATTGTGGTCCTAACTTGTCCACCAGTCCTCATATGGAAGATACGTTTCCCTGTTGATGTCTCAAGAAGAGTAGAAATACAAGAACACACACACATTCTTGTATTTGTTACCTTCTCGAGACCTCCGAAAGATGCCTACCTCTTTAGGACCACCCTTTCTAGATACATAAAGATTTGTATTTACAACATACAATAATAAATACATACTATGCAAATATAAAAAAGTTAAGCTTTTAGTTATTTTTGTTTTTGTTTTGAATTTTTGTTTTGGAATTGGTTTTTAATTATTTACATGTACCTCAAGTTATTACAGTATGTCTCTATATACATATTTTATTGTATTTTATTTTTTAATTCATTTTGGCCAAAGAGGGCATATTTAAATTTCTTACACACACTTGTTATTACATATGTTGGCCAGAGGGGGAGCATTTATTTATTTATTATAAACACACTTGTTATTTCGTATGTTGACCAGAGGGGGAGCTCTTTTAAAACCGACACACGTCACTTTGAAAAAACCCTCCTTTTTAGATCACCCTAATTTTGATAGATTTCACCACCAGGGGTGCACATGAGACATTCTCTATGGTGTTCCGTCTTGGGACCATGATTTGGGTCCTAACTTGTTCACCGGTCCTCATATGGACGGTACTTTTGGCACACTGTCTACTCCAAACCATATCCCCGTTTTCGTCCTATTGTATCACCCCTCAACATGACATAAAACTTGATGAAGTGGATCACTCTTGAGATATTTGCAATTATTAGTAGTTATTGATGCAGGAAATAACGATAGACTCCGCCCCCTTTGTGTGTCACAGGAACATATTTGACCCACGAGGCCAAAGGTTCCGATGACGCTCCGGACGCCGACACGGCCATCATCAACGCCGAGGGCGGCCACTCTGGAGCGGAGGACAAGAAGGAGTACTTCATCTAGTTAGGAAGCAAGGGAGCAAGGAGGAGAGAGAAGGAAAGAACAATCTTCCATTCGTTTGTACGCCGCTCAGTCGGAGAGGGGGGATGGAAGGAGGCGGGGGGTGGGGGGGAGGACTCTCTTTGCATCGATACAGGGACGTGAGATTTGCACTGACACACACACACACACACACACACACACACACATACACATACACATATACTGGTTATCATTTTTGGAATGGGGACCAAGTTTTTGATCATCACTTGTGGGGACCACCCTTTCTACAGGTTGTGGAGGCATAAAAAATGTTTTAGGGGATCATTCTTACTGGGGACCCTGGGGGAAAAAGAGTTCATGTGGTTCATGGGCACCAAATTTAAATAATTTTGCATAATTCACACAAATTAGTACGTGACTACTGAGGACCATATAAAAAAAATAAAAAATAAAAAAATAAATTCAAATTAAATATGACATGATCCTCAGAATACAGCAGTACAGCTGTCCTCTTATAGGAAGTTTCACCACTTAAATGTACCAGCTACAGCCCGTTGAGGGGGCTGCTGTGCAAATGTCTCACACTCAAACTAACCAGTAAACATGTTTTTCTGGGCCAAAGCTTACAAATCACTTAGGCATCTTCAGAATGGATCTGACTATCATTTAAAACAGGTTTCCCTTTAGGGGACCTGTTTTTTTTGTCCCCATACCGTCAGAGGTCCCCTAAAGGTGACTGTGTAAACAGAGCGATGTCCCCATTAAGTAAGCATTGCCAGACCACACACTTACACACACACACACATACATGTCTTGCCTACTTTGTGTGGACCCACGTTTGGTTAGTAGGTTGGGAGGGCCCCCCTTTACACTATAGCTAGAATGATGGGAAAAAATATATCTACCACTAGATGGGAGTAGAGAGTCGCAACCTCACTTCAGAATGCAAAACACACAAAGTACAAAAAAGTATTTTACTTTTGTAGTTGTGAGGACCAGGAACATGTCCTCACAAGTCAAAAGGTCCTCACAGAAAGGGTGGTTTGTCAAGTGCATGTCCACACAAGGATGGTGAGACAAGTGCACACACACACACACACACCGAGCATCAAATTAACCAACACACCTCCTGCTAACATATGAATTCTTCGTATTTGTGTTTTTATTCCTCCTCTTTCTAACCAGCTCCAAAATTGTAACTTACATTCCGTCTTCCTGAGCTGCTACACCGCCCATCACTAACCCCGCCCACCTTTTAACTCGCAACCCCCCCCCCCCCCCCCCAGAACCCAGGCCTATAACGTCCGTCCCACGAAGCGGTGCGAATCCTAGCAGGCGCTACCGTGTACAATGTATGAATATAGCTATAAATATCTATAAATATCTTGTTGGACTGTAAATAAGAACACTGCTCATGTGCGTCACCTTCCTCCTTCAATACTCGTATTGCCTGGTTTTACTACGTCGGTACTGCAGTACAGTACTGCAGTACAGTGGTGCAGTACTGCAGTACAGTGCAACAAAGTACACGGGGGGGAAAAAAAGACCCTCATGATAAGACTGCGTTGCAATGTAAATGTTTCTAAAATGGTGTATTTTTTATTCTTTCTGGGGATGTGAGAGGTGTGTCAGTGTTTACAGTCAACATGCTGTCGCTTGTCTCACACACATACACACACACACCGCCGTTCGATTCCCGAGCTCGTCAACGTGCGCCCCGCCGTCCTAAAGGAAGGGTCCTTGTAGGCGGACGGCAATCTCGCTAAGAGGCCCCAGAAAGTCATTGAAGAACTTTAATGTCCTTCTCCTTTCTCCGCTCGCACCGCGCTCGTCCATTTCTTTTCATTCTTTAATCAATCAGCCCGTCTGCGTCCTCGTCCACCTTCAAGCCCCCCCCCTGCACCCCCGCACCCTCTTGCCGCCCTTCCTCAGCCTCCATATAAGTGATTGATGTCCTGCTGTGCTGTCGGGCGGGAGCACACGTGTCACTTATGGACACTGATGTTGGACAACACCACCATCTCAGTCAGGCGTGTCCAAAGTGCGGCCCGAGGGCCATTTGTGTGGCCCCACAGCTAATTTGTTAACGGTCCCCCCGGCACATTCTGACAAATACTTTAATTTGATTTGATTGAGACTTGTATTAGTAGATTGCACAGTACAGTACATATTACGTTCAATTGACCACTAAATGGTAACACCCGAATAAGTTTTTCAACTTGTTTAAGTCGGGGTCCACGTTAATCAATTCATGGTACAAACAATAATAAAAATGTAAAACATAAAAGTGTAATGAAAGAGGAAAGAGGTGAAATGTAACAAGAAAAAGTTGCGGTGTTGACACTAATAACACAAAGCTGCCATGCGGACTGTTATTGACCTGATGAAGGCTCCAAGTACTTCACTGGGACGATTCTACTTTGAAATATTTTGGGGGGGAAAATGTTGCATATTTTGTGCGAAACAATGTTTGTTTTCACAAAAAGGGCATCAAACAAACCAAAAAAATATGAAAACAATTATAAAATCTTACAATCAACAGATCAACAGACTGTTAAAAGTTTTTAAACATTTTTTTAAAATATACATACATTTGGCTTATTTTCAACACTCATTCTTTTTCTTTTTTTTACTGTTATGAATTATTGACCTATTTAAGGCTCCAATTACTTTACTGAAACGATTCCACTTTGAAATATTTTTGGGGGGGAGGGAATATTGCATATTTTGTGCGAAACAAAGTTTTTTTTTCACAAAAAGGGCATCAAACAAAAAAATATGAAAAAATTATAAAATCTTATAATCAACAGATCTACAGACTTAAGCGTTAAAAGTAAAAAAAAAATAAAAATAAAAAATAAATATATATATATATATATATATATATATATATATATTAGATATAGAGGGTACCCCCCCTCATGAAACAGGCCTGTAGAGATGAAATAGTCTTGTGATTTTTTTCCCCACACACATATATATATATATATATATATATATATATATATATATATATATATATATATATATATATATATAAATGTGGCTTATTTTCAACACTTATTATTTTTCTTTTTTTTATTGTTATGAATTATTGACCTATTTAAGACTCCAATTACTTCACATCAAATATTTCACTTTGAAAATGTTTTGGGGGGAAAATATTGCATATTTTGTGCAAAACAAAGTTTTCTTTCACAAGAAGGGCATCGAACGAACAAAAAAATATGAAAAAATTATAAAATCTTATAATCAACAGATCTACAGACTTAAGCGTTAAAAGTAAATATATATGTATGTGTATATATATATATATATATATATATATATATATATATATATATATATATATATATATATATATATATATATATACATTTGGCTTATTTTCAACATTTTTTTTGTATTATTGTTATGAATTATTGACCTATTTAAGGCTCCAATTACTTCACTGAAACGATTCCACTTTGAAATATTTGGGGGGGAAAATATTGCATATTTTGTGCGAAACAAAGTTTTTTTTCCACAAAAAGGGCATCAAACAAAAAAATATGAAAAAATGTTAAAATCTTATAATCAACAGATCTATAGACTTTTATATATATATATATATATATATATATATATATATATATATATATATATATATATATACCGGTGTGTGTGTATATATATATATACATTTGGCTTATTTTCAACACTTATTCTTTTTCTTTTGTTTTATTGTTATGAATTATCGACCTATTTAAGGCTCCAATTACTTCACATCAAATATTCCACTTTGAAAATGTTTTGGGGGGGGGGAATGTTGCATAGTTTGCATGTTTGCCATATAAATGAGGGTTTTGACATAAAGGGCATAAACATAAAAACAAACTTTATAACGACAAGACTTGACTTGATCTCGAGATTCAGGCGTTAAATGAAAAATAATAATAATTTATGACTTATTTCAAACATTTTTATGACTTGAGACCCTTCCGGGTACCGGGGACCAAACTTGAGGAAAGCCATAAAGGTTAAAAAAAAAAAAAAAAAATATATATATATATATATATATATATATATATATATATATATTTTAAAAAAGGAAAAACATTTATATTATTTTTCAGTCTGCGGCCCTCGGTGGAAAATCAGTTTGGACACCCCTGACCTCAGTGGACATTTTGGTACATTGGTGTTGCTTCCTGGTAGGCAGCTAATGGCGCTTGGAAGAGTTTGGTGTGGAAGAAGGGGGCGAGAAATTCCACTTTTCCTTCACATGTCCCAACACTTCTGTCCGTACAGTCTCTCTTTATTTTTACAATGTTCAGGGATTCTTGCATTCAACCCAAACCCTTGTTGTCGACTGCTAGCTATGTGCTATCTAACGCGTGCAAGCTAAACGTTCCTAAACCGG
>NC_084566.2:29234124-29274124 GCF_033978685.3 Nerophis lumbriciformis | reverse complement strand
TTTTATACCTTCTTGAGACTTAGTATTATAATAAAAGTCGTCATTTTACTCAACGCAAGTCAAAATGTTTACAAGACAAACCAAACATTTGTGCCACATTTTGGTAAAAACTTGGAATTTTACTCAATAACAGTCGCAAATATACAAGAAAAGCTTAAACTTTTGGCAATTTTATGAAAAAAGTCGTAATTTTACTCGACAGAAGTCACAATTTTGTCAGAAAACTTTTAAAATTCGGGCAATATTATAATAATAATCGGAATTTTACTTGGCAAAATGATGACAAAAGTTACAATTTTACTAAAAAAAAATGTCACAGTTTTACAAGCACAACCAAAAAAATTAGCAATATTGTGATAAAAGTCGGAATTTTATATGACAAATGTCACCATTTTGCATTAAAAAGTAATAATTTTATGAGAAAATATTGCAATATTACAGAAACAGAAAGAATATGAGAAATTGTTCCCAATTGTATAAGAAAGAAGTCGACATATTGTGAGAAAAAGACTGCTTTTAGTTCATTTTATTATTATTATTATTTTTTTATTTTTAATCTTCATTATTTACTTGAAGTTATTACAGTTTGTCTCTATATACATTATTTTAAAAAAAATTAATTTTGGCTAAAGGGGGCGCATTTACATTTTTTACACACACTTGTTATTTCATATGTTCACCAGAGGAGGAGCACTTTTAAAACCGACACACAGTCAATTTGAAAAATCCCTCCTTTTTGGGGCCACCCTAATTTTGGGGTGCAAATGAGACATTATCTATTAGATGCAATGGTTTTCCGTATTGGGACCATGATTTATGTCCTAACTTGTCCACCGGTCCTCATATGGAAGGTACTTTTCCTTGTTGATGTCTCAAGAAGGGTAGAAATACAAGAACACACGCACGCGCACACACACACACACACACACACACACACACACACACACACACACACACACACACACACACACACACTCACACACACACATTCTTGTATTTCCTTCTTGAGATCCCAGAAAAATGCCTACCTCTAGTATTATAATAAAAGTTGTCATTTTACTCAACGCAAGTCAAAATTTTACAAGAAAAACTGAACATTTGTGCAATATTTTGATAAAAGTTGGAATTTTACATAATAACAGTCGCAAATTTACAAGAAAAAGCTTAACATTTTTGGCTTTATGAAAAGAGTCGTAATTTTACTCGACAAAAGTCACAATTTTGTCTGAAAACTTTGAAATGTAGGCAATATTATAATAATAATCGGAATTTTACTTGGCAAAATTATGACAATAGTTATAATTTCACTCAAAATATTTGGTTCAATCCCGGGCTCGGGATCTTTCTGTGTGGAGTTTGCATGTCCTCCCCGTGACTGCGTGGGTTCCCTCCGGGTAGTCCGGCTTCCTCCCACCTCCAAAGACATGCACCTGGGGTTAGGTTGATTGGCAACACTAAATTGGCCCTAGTGTGTGAATGTGAGTGTGAATGTTGTCTGTCTATCTGTGTTGGCCCTGCGATGAGGTGGCGACTTGTCCAGGGTGTACCCCGCCTTCCGCTTGATTGTAGCTGAGATAGGCTCCAGCGCCCCCCGCGACCCCAAAGGGAATAAGCGGTAGAAAATGGATGGATGGATGGAATTTTACTTGGCAAAATTATGACAATAGTTATAATTTCACTCAAAATATTTCACTGTTTTACAAGCATAACAAAAATATTAGCAATATTCTGATAAAAGTCGGAATTTTGTAGGACAAATGTTACCATTTTGCATTAAAAAGTAATAATTTAAAATAAAAAAGTAATAATATTAAGAGAACATTTTGCAATATTACAGAAACAGAAAGAGTATGATACATTTTTCCCAGTTTTATAAAAAAAGAAGTTGACACATTGTGAGAAAATTACTGCTTTTAGTTCGTTTTTTGGGGGGGGGAAATTTTTTTGTTTGTAATTGTTTTTTAATCTTCATTATTTACTTCAAGTTATTACAGTATGTCTCCATATACGTATTTATTTTATTTTTTCAAATTAATTTTGGCCAAAGGGGGTGCATTTCAATTTTTTACACACACTTGTTATTTCATATGTTGACCAGAGGGGGAGCACTTTTAAAACCGACACACAGTCAATTTGAAAAATCCTTCCTTTTCGGGACCACCCTCATTTTGATAGATTTCACCACCAGGGGTGCAAATGAGACATTCTCTATTAGATGCAATGGTTTTCCGTATTGGGACCATGATTTATGTCCTAACTTGTTCACCGGTCCTCATATGGAAGGTACTTTTCCTTGTTGATGTCTCAAGAAGGGTAGAAATACAAGAACACACACACACACACACACACACACACATAACCATTAGCATGCATAGTCTGTCTTGTTCGTGCCTCCCCTGCAAATCGGTGAATGTGTGTGCGTGTGTGAGAGAGAGAGAGGAGGGCATCCGACAGGTGTGATTAATGGAGTTGGCGTGTTGCACTTTAATTGTTGTGTGTGTGTGTGTGTGTGTGTGTGTGTGTGTGTGTGTACCTGGCTGGCCACCTGGGTCCGTGGCGCCGCCAGCTAGCGGCGTGGCGGCCCTCAGACGGTGATGCGCGGCGACACCTGGGAGACGGCGGCCTTGTCTTAGCGGTGGTGGTGTTGACAGGTTGGGTTTGAGGCCAAAGTATGCAGAAAGGTGGAAAGTTAGCGGGGGGGGGCGTGTCCATCAGAAGGACGACAAAGACAAGCAAAGAAGATCATTTGGCGAATCATCAGAAGCAAACAAAGACCGGAGACGACACGTCTTTTAGTCCAGTTATATAAAAATAAAAAAAATAATCCCCGTGCTTCTCTTCTTCTTTCACTTTGATCCAGAGATTAGAAGAGAAAAGTCAAGTGTGAACACAAACTAGCAGCTGCAAATTTGCTGACGATGAAAAACAAAAACAAACAAAAAAAACCTCCATGAACCACACATAAGACATTTCTAGAAGTGATACTAAAGACTCATGCACCTGACGGCACAGTTCAAGATGTACCGTATTTTCCGCACTATAAGGCGCACCGGACAATAAGGCGCACCTTCAATGAATGGCCTATTTTAAAACATTGTTCATATATAAGGCGCACCGCACTATAAGGCGCATAGAATAGATGCTACAGTAGAGGCTACAGTAGAAACCTGTTGTGGCTCAATATTGGTCCATATATAAGGCGCACCGGATTATAAGGCGCACTGTCAGCTTTTGAGAAAATTGGAGGTTTTTAGGTGCGCCTTAAAGTGCGGAAAATACGATACTTGACTGTAGACATCCATACATCCATCTTCCATCCATCTTCTTCCGCTTATCTGAGGTCGGGTCGCGGGGGCAGCAGCCTAAGCAGGGAAGCCCAGACTTCCCTCTCCCCAGCCACTTCGTCCAGCTCTTCCTGGGGGATCCCAAAGCGTTCCCAGGCCAGCCGGGAGACATAGTTTTCCCAACGTGTCCTGGGTCTTCCCCGCGGCCTCCTACCGGTCGGACGTGCCCTAAACACCTCCCTAGGGAGGCGTTCGGGTGGCATCCTGACCAGATGCCCGAACCACCTCATCTGGCTCCTCTCGATGTGGAGGAGCAGCGGCTTTACTTTGAGCTCCTCCCGGATGACAGAGTTTCTCACCCTATCTCTAAGGGAGAGCCCCGCCACCCGGCGGAGGAAACCCATTTCGGCCGCTTGTACCCGTGATCTTGTCCTTTCGGTCATAACCCAAAGCTCATGACCATAGGTGAGGATGGGAACGTAGATCGACCGGTAAATTGAGAGCTTTGCTTTCTGGCTCAGCTCCTTCTTCACCACAACGGATCGATACAGCGTCCGCATTACTGAAGACGCCGCACCGATCCGCCTGTCGATCTCACAATCCACTCTTCCCCCACTCGTGAACAAGACTCCGAGGTACTTGAACTCCTCCACTTGGGGCAGGGTCTCCTCCGCAACCCGGATATGGCACTCCACCCTTTTCCGGGCGAGAACCATGGACTTGGACTTGGAGGTGCTGATTCTCATCCCAGTCGCTTCACACTCCGCTGCGAACCGATCCAGCGAGAGCTGAAGATCCTGGCCAGATGAAGCCATCAGGACCACATCATCTGCAAAAAGCACAGACCTAATCCTGCATCCACCAAACCGGATCCCCTCAACGCCTTGACTGCGCCTAGAAATTCTGTCCATAAAAGTTATGAACAGAATCGGTGACAAAGGGCAGCCTTGGCGGAGTCCAACCCTCACTGGAAACGTGTCCGACTTACTGCCGGCAATGCAGACCAAGCTCTGACACTGATCATACAGGGAGCGGACTGCCACAATCAGACAGTCCGATACCCCATACTCTCTGAGCACTCCCCACAGGACTTCCCGAGGGACACGGTGGAATGCCTTCTCCAAGTCCACAAAACACATGTAGACTGGTTGGGCAAACTCCTATGCACCCTCAAGGACCCTGCCGAGAGTATAGAGCTGGTCCACAGTTCCACGACCAGGACGAAAACCACACTGTTCCTCCTGAATCCGAGGTTCGACTATCCGGCGTACCCTCCTCTCCAGTACACCTGAATAGACCTTACCGGGAAGGCTGAGGAGTGTGATCCCACGATAGTTAGAACACACCCTCCGGTTCCCCTTCTTAAAGAGAGGAACCACCACCCTGTACACATCCAAATGAGATATTCGCCAGTTTGAAGACATTCTAGAGTGGGGGTCAGTGACCAGTGGCTCTTTGGCGCCGCCCTAGTGGCTCCCTGGACCTCTTTCAGAGATGTGTGAAAATGGAAAAAGATGGAATAAAAAAAATACAACACAAACACAAACCTTCCTAATTGTTAGAAATCCCACTGTTTATGTTATACATCAGGGGTGTCAAACTCAAATACAGAGTGGGCCAAAATGTAAAACTGAACAAAGCCGCGGGCCAAGGTACAACAAATTAACCTTTTAATAGGGACCCAAACAAGTTTTGCATTGAATATTGAACAAGCAAGGCTTGTATAACTTTATAGTGACATGCAAAATCCAGTTTCAAATAATAATAATAATAATTAAAAAATAGCAATGGCATATCAAATACAATTTAAATAAAAATTGAATGCCTATTTTCTATTTGCAGCCTTCTGAGGTGAATATCAAAATAAACTTTTTCCACAGGCTAATAATAAATTTGAAAATAAAATAACAATAATGAATGAATCAAACATTCAAGCCTTGAAGTAGCAAGAGAAAGTGCATGAATAAAACGTTAATTATTGCTCAGTTTGCTACACTGATTTGCTTTAACACTGAATATGGAACAAGCAACGCAATGGGGCAAAATCAACTTTCAAAAGAACAAACGAAAAAACATCAATGGCATATTAAATAACATTTAAATAAAAAATGGAATGCCTCTTTTCTATTTGCAGCCTTCTGAGGTAAATATCAACATTAACTTTTTTCACAGGCTAATAAATTTGAAAATAAAATAACAATGAATAAACCAACCATTCAGGACTTTAAACTGCTCAGTTTGCGACACACTGATCTAATCTGATGTGCCCAAGCCAGATACCTGCCATCTTTTCTGGGATGCTAGTTCATTAATGTCGGGGCTCAGGTGGGTAGGGTTGGGGGGGGGGGGGGTTCTGCTGCAAGGGGTTCTGGGTATTTGTTCTGTTGTGTTTATGTTGTGTTACGGTGCGGATGTTCTGCCGAAATGTGGGATGCTAGTTTATTAATGTCGGGGCTCAGGTGGGCAGGGTTGGGGGGGCGGGGTTTGGTGGTAGCGGGGGGTGTATATTGTAGCGTCCCGGAAGAGTTAGTGCTGCAAGGGTTTCTGGGTATTTGTTCTGTTGTGTTAATGTTGTGTTACGGTGCGGATGTTCTGCCGAAATGTGGGATGCTAGTTCATTAATGTTGGGGCTCAGGTGGGCAGGGTTGGGGTGGCGGGGTTTGTTGGTAACGGGGGGGTGTATATTGTAGCGTCCCGGAAGAGTTAGTGCTGCGAGGGGTTCTGAGTATTTGTTCTGTTGTGTTTATGTTGTGTTACGGTGCGGCTGTTCTCCCAAAATGTGTTTGTCATTCTTGTTTGGTGTGGGTTCACAGTGTGGCGCATATTTGTAACAGTGTTAAAGTTGTTTATACGGCCACCCTCGGTGTGACCTGTATGGCTGTTGACCAAGTATGCTTGCATTCACTTGTGTGTGTGAAAAGCCGTAGATATTATGTGATTGGGCCGGCACGCAAAGGCAGTGCCTTTAAGGCACGCCTCCAATATTGTTGTCTGGGTGGAAATCGGGAGAAATTCGAGAGAATGGTTGCCCCGGGAGATTTTCGGGAGGGGCACTGAAATCTTTCGGGAAAATCGGGAGGGTTGGCAAGTATGACTGGGAGACGCAACTGCTCTGTACTTCTCCCTACGTCCGTGTACCACTCCGTACAGCTGCGTTTTAAAAAGTCATACATTTTACTTTTTGAAACCCATACCGAAAATTTCCGATATTACATTTTAAAGCATTTATCGGCCGATAATATCGGCAGTCCGATATTATCGGACATCTCCAGCCGTAAGTAATGTTCTATATTTTCAATGGAACATTTAAAATGTTGGTGTTGTTTACTTGAGTCATATTGCCGTCACAGTGCAGGCTACACTTATCTCTTATGTGCGACTGCCATCTACTGGTCACACTTATCATTACACCGTGTACCAAATAAAATAGCTTTGAGGTGGGTAAGCAAAACCAAAATGATTCCTTACATTAGGCGCACCGGGTTATAAGGCGCACTGTCGAGTTTTGAGGGGGAAAAATGGTTTTAAGTGTGCCTTATAGTCCGGAAAATACGGTATTCTTGAAGGGGGACGTTCGCAATCCCCCCCCGGAAAATACGGTATTCTTGAAGGGGGACGTTCGCAATCCCCCCCCCCCCCCCCCCCCCCCCCTTCCAGTCCTTAGCTTTCTGGAAATGTTTCCGCCAAGACAATTTATTTGAACATCCCTGTGTAAAGTGACGGAGTACGCCAGCAACAAAATGACTTCGTTTAGTTCTCATGTTGTCATGGCGACGGCCTGTTGTGTCCGGCCTGGAGGCGAACCACGAGATGGTTGTCAACATTATCCAATAAAAAAAAAAGAAGACATGTTTGTCTTCATCTCAGAATTTTGGTTGATCTTCAGCACGTCTTAGACGAAAGGATGAAGAAGTCTGAGATTTATGTTCTTCATCACCTCCCACTGTGGCTGCCAGGCGGTGGTCCTCGCCACCGCCTGAGGGAAGAATGTGTTTCTCCTCCGTCTTCAACCAGAGGCGATAAAAAAAAAAGAAAAAAAAAAAGTCCGGAATCACCCTGGTCTCTATTGACTTACAGATGCGGGGAGCGCCTCAAAGAATCTCGCCATCAAACAGGCGTGAAGTACACAAAGCGCATCAAAGTGCTTGTGAAGAACGGCGTCAACAGAAAGAGAAAGTATCGTTCTCTTTCTTGCTTCAAAGTGTTCGCTCGTCGTCTGAGCGCCTCGGCGAGCACGAGGCAGGACCGCCCACGTAAAAATCCATTCAGGCACGAGTTGAGGAATTACAATGAGGAGTTGTTAAATCAATCGGCTCCTTTACAAGATCACTATCAGCTGCTTTTTTTTGCTTTTTGTCTCTGCCCTGCATAGCAAGTGTGTGTGTGTGTGTGTGTGTGTGTGGTGTGTGAACCTGTGTGTGTGTGTGTGTGTGTGTAGCACTTGTATGCAGCATCAGACAAAGTAGTCAGTATTATTTACATGCACTAAGAAAGCAAACTATTGCACTCATTTGGTTGAAACCAAGGCATGTAAACACCTCAATTTAGACCGAGTTCTTAAGTATTCGATCAACAAGACATCCAAACCCCGTTTCCATATGAGTTGGGAAATTGTGTTAGATGTAAATATAAACAGAATACAATGATTTGCAAATCATTTTCAACCCATATTCAGTTGAATGCACTACAAAGACAAGATATTTGATGTTCAAACTCATAATTTTTTATTTTTTTGCAAATAATAATTAACTTAGAATTTCATGGCTGCAACACGTGCCACAGTAGTTGGGAAAGGGCATGTTCACCACTGTGTTACTTCACTTTTTCTTTTAACAACACTCAGTAAACGTTTGGGAACTGAGGAGACACATTTTTTAAGCTTCTCAGGTGGAATTCTTTCCCATTCTTGCTTGATGTACAGCTTAAATTGTTCAACAGTCCGGGGGTCTTCGTTGTGGTATTTTAGGCTTCATAATGCGCCACACATTTTCAATGGGAGACAGGTCTGGACTACAGGCAGGCCAGTCTAGTACCCGCACTCTTTTACTATGAAGCCACGTTGATGTAACACGTGGCTTGGCATTGTCTTGCTGAAATAAGCAGGGGCGTCCATGGTAACGTTGCTTGGATGGCAACATATGTTGCTACAAAACCTGTATGTACCTTTCAGCAATAATGGCGCCTCCACAGATGTGTAAGTTACCCATGTCTTGGGCCCTAATACACCCCCATACCATCACAGATGCTGGCTTTTCAACTTTGCGCCTGTAACAATCCGGATGGTTCTTTTCCTCTTTGGTCCGGAGGACACGACGTCCACAGTTTCCAAAAACAATTTGAAATGTGGACTCGTCAGACCACAGAACACTTTTCCACTTTGTATCAGTCCATCTTAGATGAACTCAGGCCCAGCGAAGCCGACGGCGTTTCTGGGTGTTGTTGATAAACGGTTTTCGCCTTGCATAGGAGAGTTTTAACTTGCACTTACAGATGTAGCGACCAACTGTAGTTACTGACAGTGGGTTTCTGAAGTGTTCCTGAGCCCATGTGGTGATATCCTTTACACACTGATGTCGCTTGTTGATGCAGTACAGCCTGAGAGATCGAAGGTCACGGGCCTAGCTGCTTATGTGCAGTGATTTCTCCAGATTCTCTTAACCCTTTGATGATATTATGGACCATAGATGCTGAAATTCCTTGCAATAGTTGGTTGAGAAAGGTTTTTCTTAAACTGTTCAACAATTTGCTCACGCATTTGTTGACAAAGTGGTGACCCTCGCCCCATCCTTGTTTGTGAATGACTGAGCATTTCATGGAATCTACTTTTATACCCAATCATGGCACCCACCTGTTCCCAATTTCTGTGGAATGTTCCAAATAAGTGTTTGATGAGCATTCCTCAACTTTATCAGTATTTATTGCCACCTTTCCCAACTTCTTTGGCACGTGTTGCTGGCATCAAATTCTCAGTTTGAACATCAAATATGTTGTCTTTGTAGCATATTCAACTGAATATGGGTTGAAAAGGATTTGCAAATCATTGTATTCCGTTTATATTTACATCTAACAAAATTTCCCAACTCATATGGAAACAGGATTTGTATATTTGAGCCCTGAGTATTGGCTGATACTGACATTAATACGATACGATATCGGCAGAAATAATACATATGTGTATCATTTTGCTGTGTGAGAAGTTCGAAAAGGTTTGATGAAGTAAAAATTGTCAAATGACAATGGTAGGTATAAAAAACACTAACCTATTTATTATTAACTGTCTGCAATGCACTAATACTGCCTACAAGTTAAAATGGAGGGGTAGTTTTTATTGGTGACACCAAATGGCCACAATAATTCATTAGGGTAAAGTACCAGTAGAGTGGAAAAACAATTTGCCTGTAAATTGAAGCTATTATATATATATATATATATATATATATATATATATATATATATATATATATATATATATATATATATATATATATATATATATATACATACAGTCACGATCAAAAGTTTACATACACTTGTAAAGAACATAATGTCATGACTGTCTTGAGTTTCCAATCATTTCTACAACTCTTATTTTTTTGTGATAGAGTGATTGGAGCACTTACTTGTTTGTCACAAAAAACATTCATGAAGTTTGGTTCTATTTATTATGGGTCTACTGAAAATGTGAGCAAATCTGCTGGGTCAAAAGTATACATACAGCAATGTTAATATTTGCTTACATGTCCCTTGGCAAGTTTCACTGCAATAAGGCGCTTTTGGTAGCCATCCACAAGCTTTTGGTGGAAATTTTCACCACACCGCTTGACAGTTCAGCTAAATGTGTTGGTTTTCTGACATGGACTTGTTTCTTCAGCATTGTCCACACGTTTAAGTCAGGACTTTGGGAAGGCCATTCCAAAACCTTAATTCTAGCCTGATTTAGCCATTCCTTTACCACTGTTGACGTGTGTTTGGGGTCATTGTCCTGTTGGAACACCCAACTGCGCCCAAGACCCAACCTCTGGGCTGATAATTTTAGGTTGTCTTGAAGAATTTGGAGGTAATCCTCCTTTTTCATTGTCCCATTTACTCTCTGTAAAGCACCAGTTCCATTGGCAGCAAAACAGGCCCAGAGCATAATACTACCACCACCATGCTTAACGGTAGGGATTGGTGTTCTTGGGATTAAAGGCCTCGCCTTTTCTTCTCCAAACATATTGCTGGGTATTGTGGCCAAACAGCTCAATTTTTGTTTCATCTGACATCACATGGACAAAGATAAGACCTTCTGGAGGAAAGTTCTGTGGTCAGATGAAACAAAAATGGAGCTGTTTGGCCACAATACCCAGCAATATTCTTCAGGACAACCTAAAATCATCAGCCCGGAGGTTGGGTCTTGGGCGCAGTTGGCAGAGGTGGGACCAAGTCATTGTTTTGCAAGTCACAAGTAAGTCTCAAGTCTTTGCCCTCAAGTCCGAGTCAAGTCCCGAGTCAAGACAGGCAAGCCCCGAGTCAAGTCCAAAGTCAAGACTGGAAAGTCTCAAGTCAAGTCCTAAGTCCTGCATTTTGAGTTTCGAGTCCTTTCAAGTCCTTTTAACCACAGACTAATATATTAACACAGATTGTGTATGCTTTTCAAATGCTGTATTTATTTATTAAAACAAGTGCATTTTAAATTGCAGGAAAGAAAATTGTGCTGACATTGCACTTTATAATAGCACTATTAACCAGTCATTTTAAACATTAACTCATTCCTTTACAGAACAAACCCATTGAAAAATAAAGTGCAAATGTACTTATTTGCACAAAAGTGTTAACATTGAAAAAACATGACATATACGTGAACATAACAAAAAAGTTGTACTTTTTATATGTCAGGGCCCTATGCTGCATTGCATTTGCAAAAGACCAAATTAGCCAAGAGTCTGTCAGTCATTTGTGCACGATGGGGGCGTTGTATGATGCCACCATGGCTGAAAACTCGCTCCACTGGAGCACTGGAGGCAGGCAGTGCCAAGACTCTCATGGCCACTCGGAACAGTGAAGGAAGAGTCTTCATGTTCAATGCCCAGAACAAAAGGGGGGAGAGAGTTGTTTTGGGTTGGTGCACTACTTGTAAGTGTATCTTGTGTTTTTTATGTTGATTTAATTAAAAAAAAGAAAAGAAAAAAAAAAAAATTCTTGTGCGGCCCGATACCAATCGATCCACGGACCAGTACCGGGCCGCGGCCCGGTGGTTGGGGACCACTGAGGTAAACAACCAACATGTATGTCAGAAAGCTAGCTAAAACGGTACACATATTCATAATATAGTATACATTTTAACTGACCTTTATTTGACTATTTTTGTCTTTTTTTAGGTGGCTAAAATACGCGGTGCTGCTGACCGCCGTCTAACGTTACGTGTGATATATTGACTAACGTAACCCTGCTTAAAAAAAATCACTGAACAAAAAGTATGAATAAGGTAGTGAACTGCAACAGATTCCCGTGTTTGCAATAACGTTATAACGTTAGCAGTGAGTTTACAGCCTCACTGATTTAACTACACAGCAAATAAAAGTCACGTTACTTAGCCAATAAACGTTATCTTACATTCAAAACTTACCGTTCTTTGTGCAACTTCAAATGCCGGACGAAGTTGGAAGTTGTTGCCTCTCCATCAGTAATTTTCGATCCGCATGTGTTGCATACTGCAAACCGTTTTGTGTTGACCACCTCGTAATTTTTATACCCAAACAAAATTATTTTAGGTATCATTTTTTGTTCACTGGCGTGTGGTTTGGACATGTCTTCTTCGTTGGTTGTCCTGCAATTTGATTGGATGAATGCTGTGTGATGAAAACAAAGTAGATCTAATTTGATTGGCTGTTGTACTGAGACCACACCAGCTGACACACGCAACGCTGATAGACAAGTACACAATGAAAAATACGGAGCGCTCCCGAATAACTTTTTCATCTTTGGGTTTTGGGGAAAGTAGCAAGTCATGTCAAGTCATGTCAATTCAAAAGGCTCAAGTCCAAGTGAAGTCACAAGTCATTGATGTTAAAGTCTAAGTCGAGTTGCAAGTCTTTTTACATTTTGTCAAGTCGAGTCTAAAGTCATCAAATTCATGACTCGAGTCTGACTCGAGTCCAAGTCATGTGACTCGAGTCCACACCTCTGGCAGTTGGGTGTTCCAACAGGAAAATGACCCCAAACACACGTCAAAAGTGGTCAAAAGGAATGGCTAAATCAGGCTAGAATTAAGGTTTTAGAATGACCTTCCCAAAGTATATATATATATATATATGTGCAAAGCTACATTTAAACTATAGATTTTAGAGTAGCGCTGAACTTTATTTTTGGTGAGTCTTGTTGCATCAGACTCCGCAAACAGGACGACATATAGCTAATAATATGTTTTGCTTATATCAGGCCAGTATCCGATATCAATATTGGATCGGGACACCCCTAAAAAATACGCCACAACTGATTGCTCAACGGCGCTGGCATTCTGCATGATCTGAAAGAGCTCAACATTTTCAAGTGCCTTGACGGACCAAAAAAAACCAAATGTATTATTTAAGGTGCCTTGTTTTGATGTGCCGTAAATAAAATCCACATTTACATTCAGGAGGAGTATTAGTTCCATCAACTATAGAATTTTTACGGCCCTATAAAATCTGTTTTGTTGTTGCCAAATTCCATTTTTTTTTTTTATTATTTTATTCAGAGTTCTAAAATAAGAAAGGGGTCCATCTCTACTTTAGTCTTTTGGGTCTTTAACCTGGAAAAAGTTGAAGAACCCTACTGTATATAGTTTAGTGGTGTGCCGCAATAATTTTCTCATACAAATATGTGCCTCGGCTCAATAAAGGTTGGGAAACACTGACTTCCAAGACATTACTTGCATGACATCACCGCTAAGTATTTCTTGCAGGTTGCTGAGTCAGTCAAAGCTTCTTAATTTTTTGCAATCTGGTTACTACCGTTTACATCAGCACTGATGCCAATATGGAACCGAGTTTTAGTACCCATCCCTGGTATTAAATGGTCTAAATCGGCAGACCAAATCCTGGCATCCAATAAATATGGAACCGAGTTTTAGTACCCATCCCTGGTATTAAATGGTCTAAATCGGCAGACCAAATCCTGGCATCCAATATGGAACAGAGTTTTAGTACCCATCCCTGGTATTAAATGGTCAATTCTGAATCGCCAGACCAAATTCTGACATCCTGTCAAGTTTTCTCGCCGCCTCGAGGAACAGAACTCTTAAAACCAAACTGGACATTTTGCTTGAAAAAATGATAGGAGAAATTAAGTGACTTAACATTTTTTTTTTTTTACATGAGAGAAGACTGATACGAAAAATGTTTTCAGGACTGATTCCTTCACTTTATTTGGTGAGCTCAATGTTCTTTATGATCGCATTGTTCCAAACTGCAGCTCCTCTAAATACCTGATTTTAACTATGGACTCTCATCAGCTTCAATTCGTCCAACTTCCATGTAGAATAACACGACTAAATAGTAGAGGTGGGAATCTTTGAGCACCGCACGATTTGATTAGATTCCATGTCTTGGGGTGATGATTCGATTCAGAATCGATTCTCGATTCAATGTTATCGTAATATATTATTTAGCATATAAATGATAATTAAACCGTTTCAAAACATGTTACAGTTTACAAAAGCTCCTCTTGTCTTGCTGTCGTAAGACTTATGCATGCAGTGTAGGCCTCAAAAACGTCTTTTTAAAAATTGTAGTCACAAAAATCACACAATGTTAATCAATCTATTAAAATAAAAGAGAGCCACCACGTCTCCAATCCAATCCCATCTTTACAATACTTAAGACAGAAATTTACAAAGCAACTGAGAAGACATACAAATATGATACTAAAAAAAAAAAAGGAAAAACAATAATAATATCAATAAAAGTTGTTCATTGTTATTATTCCAAGAAATTAGTCCAACAAGGAAATTATAATTTGCAAAAGAAAGAAAAAAAAAAACAGACACGTTTCCTTTCTGACCCTCGGGCCGTTTTGTAGCGTGGTAAAATGTGGCTGTGTTAACTCGTTAATCATGAGCCACAGGCGGGAAAAAAGCGAGCAGAAATGGACAAGGAAAAGGCTACATTATGCAAATATCAGATCCAAAACCATGGCAAAAAAATTACATTTTTTGCTGTGATCTGTCTAAACTGGAGCAAATGGGTGGAGCTTCACATTAGTGTTTATATTACAGTTAAGGTGTATTGGTAACATAAAATGTAGATTGTTAATGTGACTGCTTTAGTAAGATGGCAAAAAAGCTCAACAGAAATGAAAGAAGGTAGGAAAGAAGTAAAGGATTATTAAAGTATTTCTGATTCTGATTCTGAAAAGAGAACCTTTTTATTGCAAAGAGTCAGGTCCATGAAAACAAAAACGTTCTCAAACCATTTACACACTTTCGGCTTCAAAATAATAGCACTACGCTTTACATCCGGTCTAACTATACACTCACAAAATAAAATAAAAAATCATGCTTTTTCATAGAAGTTATAATTTTTTTTTTTCAAATGTTTGTGGCAGGCTGAATTATTGTGAGTATTCTTTTATAACATGTTCTGGTTGAGTCTTCAGTTACAGAATTTTTTTTTTTTAATGAATATAACATTTAAAAAACATTGTCATGCAGTGCTACGAATACCATTAACTTGCAAGCATTTATTCAGGTAGAATGATCACAAATTGCATCACCAAACATCTTTGACAATCAAATTTTGGTTATTATTGTGTGAAAACGGTATCTAAACATGCTGTAGCTCCTCTCCTCTGAATGGAAGTGCTCCTAAAGCAGGAATATAATCTCTGTATTTCTACAATATACTAAATCTGGCAGGACACCAACACATTCCAGGTTATTTGTTTTTTATTGCCATTAAAAAGTGTTTATGTCCATTTTGTGTTGCGTTCAAAAACATTTCATTGAAACTAATTGTCCAGTCATGGTATTAAATAGTTGAGAATGTTCTGTCTAGGATACGCCTATTAATGATAAAAAATTATATAAATATGTGCCATTAATCGCGATAAAACATTTGGCAATATATCGATTGTGTCGATATTTTTGAGTTTTTTGTTGCAGATGGTTTAAAATATAAAAATATTTTTTCTCTCCTCCTGAGCTTGCGCCATTCCCTTTCTTCCTTGGCTACACACCTAGCAAAATATGGATAACGCTAAAGAAAGCGAGACCTTTGCTCCAAAGAAAGGAAAAGTGTTGTCAGTACTTTGGTTTTGCGGCAACAAGCATGGAACAAATGACTGCCCATGACAAAGTGTTTGATGATCAGTACTCTGATGTACTTTTGATGTGATTTTGTGCAAACATGACAGCGTCGGGAGCACCGCAAGAATGCAGGAAATATCCTTTTACTAATCAAAGCAACAACCAGCACGAAACACGAAAATGGAACTTTCTATCAAATAGAAAAAGGCAACAACACACACAGCAGACAACAAACACATGTACACATACACACTACTAATAACTATGAGGGAACAAATCAATGAAAAGTGACAAGCTTCAGCTTGAATACCAAACAATACCCCTTTTGTGGACCAGAAGATATGACAGCCTTGGAAGCACATTCAATCTCTTTGTTAACTAGCGCTAACACAATCCAGTGGAAACACTCAACAGAGCTGCTGTAACTGCTGACTAATTGCCACTGCTAAGCTAACACACACAAGTGAACTAATGCTGCTCTGTCTGGGCGCTGACATCACATGTCACTTGGCAACCTTTTGAAGACACACACACACACGGACACTGCTCTAATATGAAATGTCTCTCAACTGCATAAGTCAGATATTTGAAGTATTTTTGTAAGTTATGCATTAACTAATTAACTAATTGTTCTACTTGGTGTCTTATGTATGTCCCATGTAAACATCAATCTGCCGAAAGGACTAAATATGGAAATTAGACGTTGGCTATTGTCTTGCATATACATGTCCATGTCTATTAAGGTGTATTGTCCCTATTTTATTTTTAAATACATAAACTCTAAACTTTAATTACTTTCCCTAGTAATTAATTGCATTCAAGAAAGAGGACTTCCATTCACATTTCAATTACTTTTTTGGCAAAGTGATGAGTATATATAATTAATTTACCATTTAAAAGTAATTTTCCAAAAACTGATGATGGTCCCTAAAGCAGTCACTCTGCATACTACCAAGGTGTGTGAATGAAAAAGCCTACGTTTATCCACTTGACTTACGGAAACTATACAATTCTCAATGTTTTTCCTAATTGTTTATTTACATACAATGTATAATTCTGCTTTTTATATACAGAGGTGTTTGAGGTTTTCACATTATTGTTGTAGATAATTATTTATTTGGATATAACGTGCAATGTTAAATTTTTCTTAAAAAACATATTTTCTTCCAGACAAAAGTATTGCTTCCCAGTCTATCATTTATATTCATTGGTTTCTTTAAAAACTTGAGAAAACAATAGATTTTTTTTGTGTGAAAAAAATCAGAGATTGGATATATATATATATATATATATATATATATATATATATATATATATATATATATATATATATATATATATATTAAAAATATAACTTAAAATTATATATTTTTATATTTATATATAAAAAATATAACTTAAAATTAAAAACATTTTCTTGAATAAAAAAGAAAGTAAAACAATATAAAAACAGTTACCGTATTTTTCGGACTATAAGTCGCAGTTTTTTTCATAGTTTGGCCGGGGGTGCGACTTATACTCAGGAGCGAATTATGTGTGAAATTATTAACACATTACCGTAAAATATCAAATAATATTATTTAGCTCATTCACATAAGAGACTAGACGTATAAGATTTCATGGGATTTAGCAATTAGGAGTGACAGATTGTTTGGTAAACGTATAGCATGTTCTATATGTTATAGTTATTTGAATGACTCTTACCATAATATGTTACGTTAACATACCAGGCACGTTCTCAGTTGGTTATTTATGCCTCATATAACGTACACTTATTCAGCCTGTTGTTCACTATTCTTTATTTATTTTAAATTGCCTTTCAAATGTCTTGGGCTTCACGGTGGCAGAGGGGTTAGTGCATCTGCCTCACAATACGAAGGTCCTGAGTAGTCTTGGGTTCAATCCCGGGCTCGGGATCTTTCTGTGTGGAGTTTGCATGTTCTCCCCGTGACTGCGTGGGTTCCCTCCGGGTACTCCGGCTTCCTCCCACTTCCAAAGACATGCACCTGGGGATATGTTGATTGGCAACACTAAATTGGCCCTAGTGTGTGGATGTGAGTGTGAATGTTGTCTGTCTATCTGTGTTGGCTCTGCAATGAGGTGGCGACTTGTCCAGGGTGTACCCCGCCTTCCGCCCGATTGTAGCTGAGATAGGCTCCAGCGCCCCCCGCGACCCCAAAGGGAATAAGCGGTAGAAAATGAATGGATGGATGGATGTCTATTCTTGGTGTTGGCTTTTATCAAATAAATTTCCCCAAAAAATGCGACTTATATGTATTTTTTTCCTTCTTTATTATGCATTTTCGGCAGGTGCGACTTATACTCCGGTGCGACTTATACTCCGAAAAATACGGTACATAGAAACTAGTAATTAATGAAAATGAGTCAAATTAACTGTTAAAGGTTAGTACTATTAGTGGACCAGCAGCACGCACAATCATGTGTGCTTACGGACTGTATCCCTTGCAGACTGTATTGATATATATTGATATATAATGTAGGAACCAGAATATTAATAACAGAAAGAAACAACCCTTTTGTGTGAATGAGTGTGAATGGGTGAGGGAGGTTTTTTGGGTTGGTGCACTAATTGTAAGTGTATGTTGTGTTTTTTATGTTGATTTAATAAAAAAAAACAAAAAAAAACCGATACTGATAATTAAAAAAAACAATACCGATAATTTCCGATATTACATTTTAGCGCATTTATCGCATCTCTACTTATTTCCTTTGATCTTTTTCGGAAGCGTACATTAAAGCGTTTTATCCTCAAAGAGCTGTTATCTCCGCAGCAATTGAATTCAACGCGGCACATGCGAGCGTATCGTCGCATTTGAAGTCGTCTTACTGCTGAGGACGGTCGCGGAAGTCGCCGCTAACGAACAAACTTCGCGGCACTTAATCATCTCCCTTGCAGAAAAGCACAACGTAAGACCGCTAATCTCGGCTTTCCACGCGGCCGCTATCGTTCGCTGGAATTCGACGTTTAGCACCTTGCAGCCAGTCCCACGGAGGCCTTCATTCGCTTATCTGTAATTGAACTTGTGGAAGCCAACCATTTCATTCCGTCACAACCTCGTTTTTTTAAGGGGGCGCGAGGGGGGGGGGGGGGTCTCGCTCTATCCAGTCGCCCACCTCCTTTCGCTTTCTTTTTGTGGATTCTAAATGCCAATGGATGATGCGATTAGATATGATGAGATTCATCACCGCCCACCCTGTGTTTGCGCGTTAGCGTGTTTAACGTGACGTCGATGACTATCAGGAGCTTCGACGCTCCATTAAGCGGGGAGAACAAGGTTGTGGGGTGGATTGGTGACGCTGTGTATACAGTATTGCAATAAACATCTTTTCTTTCAGGTGTGTATGGATGATGGCGTGTTTGTGCATGTGATGAGGGAGCAGAAGGCAAGCAAAGGTGTCTGTTAGGGGGGGAAAAAAAGATAATTTCTCGGCTCTTCTTTTAAATAACTCTGTTTCCATAGCAACCATGCAACCAGCCGCTGGAGGAGAGGGGAAAGTGGGGGGGGGGTTTACCATTGGGAGAGAAAAGGAGACAGCGTTACCGTAGCAACGGAAGAAGACTAGAAGGAAATACGAAGAAAGGGCTATTGAGGAGACACTTTTTCGACTGCAGTTAAAATTAATGAAATGGGCGAGAGTTAATTGAAAATGTAATCAGCTGCTTAGTTGGAACATGTCACTGCCTGTCGCATGTTGCCAGGACCTCCGCCAAGACAAATAAGCCCCGAATCAATTAAAAGTCGGCCTTAACGAGCTTGTGGACTCGGACTGGACATGTGACTCCACAACGACTTTTTCATGATCACATGTCATCGAAATCATAGCGGAACCGACGAGGGCGACCCATTTGAAATAATGTAAAATGGGTTTATCTGTTCCAGGGTCAAACTGCCATTATACGACCTTTTCAAGTTTCAAGTTTCAAGTTTTATCCACAATACCATAGAACAATTACAATAGTAGTGAATATCATTTAAAGGCCTACTGAAATGCGATGTTCTTATTTAAACGGGGATAGCAGGTCCATTCTATGTGTCATACTTGATCATTTCGCGATATTGCCATATTTTTGCTGAAAGGATTTAGTAGAGAACATCGACGATAAAGTTTGCAACTTTTGGTCGCTGATAAAAAAGCCTTGCCTGTACCGGAAGTAGCAGACGAGTAGCGTGACGTCACAGGTTGTGGAGCTCCTCCAATCCATACATTGTTTACAATCATGGCCACCAGCAGACCGAGAAAGCGACAATTTCCCCATTAATTTGAGCGAGGATGAAAGATCGTGGATGAGGAATGTGAGAGTGAAGGACTAGAGGGCAGTGGGAGCAATTCAGAAAGGGAAGATGCTGTGAGAGGCGGGTGGGACCTGATATTCAGCTGGGAATGACTAAAACAGTAAATAAACACTCTATTAGCCACAACACAACCAGGCTTGAACAGCTAGAATTCACCAAGTCAAATATTTCATATATATATATATATATATATATATATATATATATATATATATATATATATATATATATATATATATATATATATAAGAGTTAAATTGTCGCTTTCTCGGTCTGCTGGTGGCCATGAATGGCTTTACTGTTGCCATTAACAATAAAAAAAAATTAAGATTGTAAATATAAAATGACATAGTAATACAACTCGAGAGCTTACTCTGCTACTTACAATCACTGTATTCTACTAGCGACTACATTTACATCCTCTCACAAATGCATACAAAAGACAAAACACAGAGTCTGTGTGTGGCGGTCTGAATTTATGTACGGTGGTCCAAGTAAATTCATGTACGGGAAACACTGGAATTAGAGCTGTAATTCCCTTTTTGCAGACAATAGAGATTGTGGGCTCTTTGAAGGAAGCCGGATCTTGAGGCTGTTCCTTTCAAAGAACCATTAAATACGACTAGCACGCTATTATTTCTATGTTTGTTTTTTTTTGTAATCAGGAAACAATCACTGGTAGCAGATGTATAAGCTAAGATGTAGATCAGAATAATCTTAATGTACAAACCCCGTTTCCATATGAGTTGGGAAATTGTGTTAGATGTAAATATAAACGGAATACAATGATTTGAAAATCCTGTTCAACCCATATTCAATTAAATGCACTACAAAGACAAGATATTTGATGTTCAAACTCATAAACTTTTTTTTTTTGCAAATAATAATTAACTTAGAATTTCATAGCTGCAACACGTGCCAAAGTAGTTGGGAAAGGGCATGTTCACCACTGTGTTACATCACCTTTTCTTTTAACAACACTCAATAAACGATTGGGAACTGAGGAAACTATTTGTTGAAGCTTTGAAAGTGGAATTCTTTCCCATTCTTGTTTTATGTAGAGCTTCAGTCGTTCAACAGTCCGGGGTCTCCGCTGTAGTATTTTACGCTTCATAATACGCCACACATTTTCGATGGGAGACAGGTCTGGACTGCAGGCGGGCTAGGAAAGTACTCGCACTTTTTTTTTTACGAAGCCACGCTGTTGTAACACGTGCTGAATGTGGCTTGGCATTATCTTGCTAAAATAAGCAGGGGCGTCCATGAAAAAGACGGCGTTTAGATGGCAGCATATGTTGTTCCAAAACCTGTATGTACCTTTCAGCATTAATGGTGCCTTCACAGATGTGTAATTTACCCATGCCTTTGTTCACTAATGCACCCCCATAACCATCAAAGATGCTGGCTTTTGAACTTTGCGTCGATAACAGTCTGGATGGTTCGCTTCCCCTTTGGTCCGGATGAGACGAATATTTCCAAAAACAATTTGAAATGTGGACTCGTCAGACCACAGAACACTTTTCCACTTTGCATGAGTCCATCTTAGATGATCTCGGGCCCAGAGAAGCCGGCGGCGTTTCTGGATGTTGTTGATAAATGGCTTTCGCTTTGCATAGTAGAGCTTTAACTTGCACTTACAGATGTACAGACAAACTGTATTTAGTGACACTGGTTTTCTGAAGTGTTCCTGAGCCCATGTGGTGATATCCTTTAGAGATTGATGTCGGTTTTTGATACAGTGCTGTCTGAGGGATCAAAGGTCACGGTCATTCAATGTTGGTTTCCGGCCATGCCGCTTACGTGGAGTGATTTCTCCAGATTTTCTGAACCTTTTGATGATATTATGGACCGTAGATGTTGAAATCCCTACATTTCTTGTAATTGCACTTTGAGAAACGTTGTTCTTAAACTGTTTGACTATTTGCTCACGCACTTGTGGACAAAGGGGTGTACCTCGCCCCATCCTTTCTTGTGAAAAACTGAGCATTTCTTGGGAAGCTGTTTTTATACCCAATCATGGCACCCACCTGTTCCCAATTAGCCTGCACACCTGTGGGATGTTCCAAATAAGTGTTTGATGAGCATTCCTCAACTTTATCAGTATTTATTGCCACCTTTCTCAACTTCTTTGTCACGTGTTGCTGGCATCAAATTCTAAAGTTAATGATTATTTGCAAAAAAAAAAAATGTTTATCAGTTTGAACATCAAATATGTTGTCTTTGTAGCATATTCAACTGAATATGGGTTAAAAAATGATTTGCCAAATCATTGTATTCCGTTTATATTTACATCTAACACAATTTCCCAACTCATATGGAAACGGGGTTTGTATATTATTATTACTCTATTGGTAGGTGTTATTATAATATATGCATTATAATTTTATCTTTGTTGTGTTTTGATTGTAAACAGTGATGGGCAGTAACAAGCTACATGTAGCTAAGCTACGTAGCTTAACTACATTTTCCAGTAGCTTGGCGGTAGCTTAACTACTTATTGAACTAGTAGCTTGTCCTGTAGCTTAGTTATTTTTTAGACCCATGTAGCTTGTAGCGTACATCAAAGCTACGTTATGGTTGCGAAGCTGAAACTTAAAGGAATTGACGAAAGGGCACCACCAGGAGTGGAGCCTGCGACTTAATTTGACTCAACACGGGGAACCTTACCTGGCCCGGACACGGAAAGGATTGACAGATTGATGGCTCTTTTCTTCTTTACGTTTGACTCGGCGGTCACGTGGAACCATCTCCTGGCGGATTTGTTGCACCACGACTTAAAAAGCGTAGGGCGACATTTTTAGCTTGTAGCTTGTAGCGTACATCAAAGCTACAAGCTATAAAGAGATAAAATGAACTGCGAATTCAGGCCAAAAAACAAATACGGAGAAAATACAATGACCTGGAGGAATGAGAACATCCATACATACGGGGGAAAATCCATGATGATTCGTTGGTGTTCGTATGGAGAGTCGCAATTGGCTAAGGTTAGGGCGAAACATTACGGACTGGCCAATCAGAGGCAAGATAAGGCGGGTCATCAAAACCAGTAAACAAAATCATAACAGTCATGCACTCATGTCACATGACGACGAGGGAGTCGGAGACAGAGGGACGCTTCAAGCTGACGACTCAAGCAAAAAAAAAGAAACATACTTAAAAATGGCAGAGGGATTCTCTCCCGCAGATTAAATTGATCCTTTAGTGATGAAGACGACATGCAGGGACACCCACAATAATGCGTGTCCTTGGCCATATTTAGACAAATGTATGCGTTTGGAGAAAACAATGCTCAAAACCTTAGTTTTTAGTTGTTTACTCTGTAAACCAAATTCATAACTGCTCTCTTCATCCAAGACATCCAACTCAAATTTAGGAACACACATTAAGGTGAGCTGAGTTCATAAAAAGTTCCCAAACAACACACAAGTCATTGTTGTTGTTTTTTCTCAAGATATAAATAGATGCTGTTTATTTTTTATTTTTAATGTTCTGTTCAGTTCAGTTCAGTTTCAGTTTATTTCGAACATGCATACGATACAATGTAATGCATCACACAGTTCCAGTTGTTTCATTACAGCACGTCCGAACAGGAGTAGGAAGAAGCAGAGCTTATTTAATCCTACCCCTTTTCATACCATAGCAAATTTTATCCAATTTCCTTGTTCTCTGTAACAGAACAGTGAACAGATAAATAATAAATAAATAATGTACCATAGTCCATCCATCCATTCATCTTCTTCCGCTAATCCGAGGTCGGGTCGCGGGGGCAGCAGCCTAAGCAGGGAATCCAAGACTTTCCTCTCCCCAGCCACTTCGTCCAGCTCTTCCCGGGGGATCCCGAGGCGTTCCCAGGCCAGCCGGGAGACATAGTCTTCCCAACGTGTCCTGGGTTTTCCCCGTGGCCTCCTACCGGTTGGACGTGCCCTAAACACCTACCGAGGGAGGCGTTCGGGTGGCATCCTGACCAGATACCCGAACCACCTCATCTGGCTCCTCTCGATGTGGAGGAGCAGTGGCTTTACCTCAGTAAACAAAGGGAAAAAGGGTTCAAGATGTTCATCGTAATTCTTGTTCTGTGTACTTTGTGAACACTTGTAGTTTGAACTGTCTTTTAAACTGAATCATATTGGTGCTTTGTGTCATGATCTGTGGTCTGGATTATGTTTTGTTATTTTTTGTTAGTTTTTGGACTCTTTTAGTTCCTGTTTGCGCACCCTTGTTTGTTTTAGTTTCCATGACGACTTATGATTTTCACCTGCCTCTTGCGTTCGGGACACACCTGTTTCTAATCAGGAGACTATTATTTAAACCTGTCGTTGACAGTTAGTCGGCCTGGCGACATTGTTCTTTTCATGCTCTGTTCATGCTGATATTCTTGCGATTGCTCTTTTCATACTTCATGCTATGCTATGTAAGTTTTGTTTATTCATGCCACAGTTTGCTTTAAAATGTAATATCGGAAAATATCGGTATCGTTTTTTTTATTATCGGTATCGTTTTTTTATTTTTTATTTATTTATTTATTTTTTTACACTCATTCACACAAAAGGGTTGTTTCTTTCGGTTATTAATATTCTGGTTCCTTCATTATATATCAATATATATCAATACAGTCTGCAAGGGATACAGTCCGTAAGCACACATGATTGTGCATGCTGCTGGTCCACTAATAGTACTAACCTTTAACAGTTAATTTTACTCATTTTCATTAATTACTAGTTTCTATGTAACTGTTTTTATATTGTTTTACTTTCTTTTTTATTCAAGAAAATGTTTATAATTTATTTATCTTATTTTATTTTATAAATTAAAAAAAAAAAGGACCTTATCTTCACCATACCTGGTTGTCCAAATTAGGCATAATAATGTGTTAATTCCACAACTGTATACATCAGTATCGTTTGATATCGGTATCGGTTGATATCGGTATCGGTAATTAAAGAGTTGGACAATATCGGAATATCGGATATCGGCAAAAAGCCATTATCGGACATCCCTAGTTAGCGACTTTTTGTTTCATGTCCATAATTCAGGCTAAGTGTTAGCTTTTGTTTTCTGCGTTAAGTTGTGCCCTCGCCTTGTGCGCCTTTTTGTTTTCACCTTTTTGAGAGGAGAATAAATATGTTCCTATACCTTCTACCGTTGTCCGGAAAAGTCAGTTTGCGTCCTGGGAGAACAATCCTCGCGGTAAGCTGCGAAAACCCCCTCGTCATGACACTTTGTTTGATTTCTTTTGTTAATCCATTCCATAATTTAATTCCACATACAGATATACTAAACGTTTTAAGTGTTCTATGCGCATACAGATAAGGCGGGTCATCAAAACCAGGATACAAAATCATAACAGACACGCATTCATGTCACATGACGACAAGGGAGTCAGAGACAGAGGGATGCTTCAAGCTGATGACGCAAACAAAAAAAAGAAACATACTTAAAAATGGCAGAGGGATTCTCTCCCGCAGATTAAATGTTCCCTTTAGTGATGAAGACCATTCATAACTGCTCTCTTCATCTAAGACATCCAACGCAAATTTAGGAACACACATTAAGGTGAGCTGAGTTCTTAAAAAGTTTTACTGCACATAAACATTACCAACTGATGTTACCTGGTTACCTGAATAAAAGTTAGTCGTGTTTGTGGTAAAAAGAAAAAGCCAAGCAGCGGCATGACCAAAAATAATGTGTTTTGAAGAAAAAAGCAAAGTAGACTTCCGTCAAAGTTTGCTAGTCAAGTTAGACGTGACTTTTCAACCTCAGTGGAAGTCATTAAGGCTCCCAGCGTGTTTTCTTAAAAGACGGCGTCGCACACTTTGCAGCGGCAGAGAGAAGTGAATGTTTGGGAACAAAAGGTTTCCCTGACTATTCGCCGTGCACACACTTAATCCCCTGTAATTAGTCTTCTTGTTTGAGCAGGAATATCCTTCTCCCTCCTTCCCTGGGTGAGTGCGAAGATAAAACTGTAGACAAAAAAAAAAACGTCTCTAGTAGAGCTTCCTGCCTTGTAAACAGTCTTTTTCGGCGCGCTCATGTGACGCGCGCTCATTAATCATTTGCTTGCTGCACTCCACCTCGCCAGGCTAATTATTTTCCAGAAGGAACGGTCATTATAATCCGCCATAAACGCGGGCCAGTTCTTTCCTGCATAAATTAACTTTCTCTGTGCATTGAGCGGCGGCGCACTCAGACATAAAATGGGAAATCACTTTTCTTGTGCTTTTACGGTCTGTGCGTGCGCGGCCGACTGGCTGCTGCGGATAATGAGGCGCACACGGCCGTCATCCAAACTCTGGCTCAGCCCACACAGGACAGCTGTCTATTTTAAGCTATAGCTGCTGGCCAGCCGAGCGTTTGCCTGTTTTACATCGATAGCAAATAGCTATTAGGCATAACAGCGAGCCAGTTAGCCGACAGCCATCTGCCGCACGCTGCAATTATGCTGCTGGAAATATAGTAATTATGACTTGACTGTGCATTAATGAGATGCCATGGTGGTAAATATTCCAGGGAAAGGCAGGATTCGCCATCGAGTACCTGTGCTCTGACGCGACAGGGCTGGTCGGCGCTTTGCCAGGCTAACCTAAGCCGAGCTATAGCGACGTGGCTAAAAGTTCCATCCATCCATCCATTTTCCTCCGCCTATCCGAGGTCGGGTCGTGGGGGCAGCAGCCTAAGCAGAGAAGCCCAGACTTCCCTCTCCCCAGCCACTTCGTCCAGCTCCTGCCGGGGGATCCCGAGGCGTTCCCAGGCCAGCCGGGAGACATAGTCTTCCCAACGTGTCCTGGGTCTTCCCCGTGGCCTTCTGCCGGTCGGACTAAACACCTCCCTAGGGAGGCGTTCGGGTGGCATCCTTAGCAGATGCCCGAACCACTTCATCTGGCTCCTCTCGATGTGGAGGAGCAACGGCTTTACTCTTGAGTTCGTCCCGGATGACAGAGTTTCTCACCCTATCTCTAAGGGAGAGCCCCGCCACCCGGCGGAGGAAACTCATTTCGGCCGCTTGTACCCGTGATCTTGTCCTTTCGGTCATAACCCAAAGCTCATGACCGTAGGTGAGGATGGGAACGTAGATCGACCGATAAATTGAGAGCTTTGCCTTCCGGCTCAACTTGGTGGCTAAAAAGTTATTTCGATTAATTGTTTTTGGATGATAACGATTGCAAAAATACATCGTACAACATCAAACACCTTTCGTTTCAGGCGATTATGGTTTGTACGGATTTCAGACAAGCTTTCCCCATCAGAAATGTCGGAGGTGGCATTTTAGCAAAATTGTTGGGTACGTGGCACTAAGTGATTTACTTTGATTGACATAGTTGCCCCCCATTAAAAACTCTTTAAGGTCAGAAAACACGATTTAAATAGTGTTTATAGGCTAATTTTTTTGTGATTTCCAGGTTTACTAGTGGTTAGAGCAGTGGTTCTTAACCTGGGTTCGATCGAACCCTAGGGGTTCGGTGAGTCGGGCTCAGGAGTTCGGCGGAGGTCAAGACACACCCAACTCATCGTGTAAATAAAAACTTCTCCCTATCGGCGTATTACGGATACGGCAAATGCAGAAGTCAGACTGATTTGCAGGTGTGTAATTTGTTGTGAGTTTATGCACTGTGTTGGTTTTGTTCTTTGAACAAAGTGATGTTCATGCACGGTTCATTTTGTGCACCAGTAAAAAAACATGGTAACACTTTAGTATGGGGAGCATATACACCATTAATTAGTTGCTTATTAACATGCAAATTAGTAACATATTGGCTCTTAACTAGTCATTATTAAGTACTTATTAATGCCTTATTCTGAATGGCCTTATTATAACCCTAACCCTCTAACCCTGGCCCTAACACTCTAACCCTAACCCGGACCCTAACCCTAACTAAATAACTCTAAATTAAGTCTTTGTTACTTAGAATATGTTCCCCATACTAAAGTGTTACCAAAAACATATAATAACTTTGTCTTTAATTTGAAAAGAAAGGAGGGTTCGGTGAATGCGCATATGAAACTGGTGGGGTTTGGTACCTCCAACAAGGTTAAGAACCACTGGGTTAGAGTGTCCGCCCTGAGATGGGTAGGTTGTGACTTCAAACCTCGGTCGAGTCATACCAAAGACTATAAAAATGGGACCCATTACCTCCCTGCTTGACACTCAGCATCAAAGGTTGGAATTGGGGGTTAAATCACCAAAAATGATTCCCGGGCGCGAACACCGCTGCTGCTCACTGATCCCCTCACCTCCCAGGGTGTGATAGGTCAAATGCAGAGAATAATTTTGCCACACCTCGTTTGTGTGTGACAATCATTGGTACTTTTACTTTAACTTAACGATGTTTTTCTATGCAGCATGCAATATTTAGTTACACCAGCAGAGGGCGCTTGGTGCCTTTGGTATCAGTAGCTGGCTGTAGAAGAAGTCCTGTCAGTACACGATATGAGAAAAGCAGAGGCATCAAGCTTAACGCTGTTTTCATTGTTTTACAGGTAAGCTGGTTCGCCTACAAAACACACACGCGGTAGTAGAGTTTCTTCTGTACCTTTTAGAGTAAGCAACGTTAAGCTAAGGTTCGTTTTGTTAAGTTTAGGAGTTAAAAAAGGAGTCACATTCAGGGTTATTTTCTAAGATGGCGGACGTTGGTCCAACGGTAACCGCGGTGACTAAGCAAAATATAGTTAACTTTAGTTTAAGAGTAACGTCACGACATAAATCCTCAGAGATACTTGAAACTAGGGTGTTAAATGCCATTTATGTTACAAGGAAATGCCAAACGAACTTTTGAGTGATTATAAGCACACCAGATATATGTGTCAAAGCTGAACTACAGTTACACTGCAAAAAGTCAGTGTTCAAAAACAAGAACAAATAATACAAAAATTAGGGGTATTTCACTTGACTAAGGAAAATTATCTGCCAATAGAACAAGAAAATTTGGCTTGTCAAGACTTTCCAAAACAAGTAAAATTAGCTAACCTCAATTAACCCAAAAATACCTTAAAATAAGTATATTCTCACTAATAACAAGTGCACTTTTCTTGGTAGAAAAAAAATGAGACCTTTTTTCTCAATATGATGAAAAATATTCTTAAATTAAGTAAATGCTAGTGCCATTATCTTGACATAATGATATGCCCTCGGCATTACATTTCTTGAAACCAGCAAACTTATACTAAAAACTAATTTATTGTTCTTAATGGAAAGGGGTCTACTGCCCGCCCAGGCAAATCATATGGTCTAAAAATGCATTTTTCCATCGACAACATGACATCATCGCGCCAAGTGCGTGCTCTTTCAGTCAATTAGTGCGCAAGGAATATATATGTATATATATATATATATATATATATATATAAAATCAGATATATACTATCATCATAATACAGTCATCACACAAGATAATCACATTGAATTATTTACAATCCGGGGCCCATTGCCAGGGTTAATGTGGTCAACATATATAAAATAAAAACTAAATAAGATACGGCTCAGAATTGGTTTCTTAACAAAACTTTTCTACATATAAAGTGCTTATTTTGATTGATTGATTGAGATTTGTATTAGTAGACTGCACAGTACAGTACATATTCCATACAATTCACCACTAAATGGTAACACCCGAATAAGTTTTTCAACTTGTTTAAGTCCGGTTAATCAACATTAAACTGCCTCAAGGTGTTGCTCAGATTAAATTAAATGACACAACTTTTCTTCTACATATAAAAAGTGCAACATTAAACAGTTTCAAGTCAACTCAGCCTCACATTAACCCCCCCCTCCAGCCTGGCTAACTTGGCAGTAAGAGGATATATGGGCTCATTGTTCTTCCACCATAGAAGTTGGTCAAAATCTAGTTTTTAATGCAATATGGTTTTAAATCTGCTGCTATAAAAACATTTGTTATTGCTTTAGCCCTGCCTGGCTCGCCGAGGAGAGGCTGCTTGAATGCGGTGGTGACGCTTCAAATGGGTTAGCGTGTTTGACGAGTTGTCAGAAGCACACCTGCTGTTGCTGAACAATGTCGGCAAACCCCCGTCCTCCATTGTTGTATCCCACCAAAGTGTTCCCAAACGGTAGATCTTAACGAGGCAGGAGGGTCTTCCAGCTCTGGCTTTTGCATGTTGTCGTATCCCGGTCGTTGCTAGCATGCCTTGTGTTGTGCCTCGGTGTGCATTGTTTACACAACGTGCGGTACGCTACTTAAAGGGGAACATTATCACCAGACCTATGTAAGCGTCAATATATACCTTGATGTTGCAGAAAAAAGACCATATATTTTTTTAACCGATTTCCGAACTCTAAATGGGTGAATTTTGGCGAATTAAACGCCTTTCTATTATTCGCTCTCGGAGCGATGACGTCACGTTGTGACGTCACACCGGGAAGCAATCCGCCATTTTCTCAAACACATTACAAACACCGAGTCAAATCAGCTTTGTTATTTTCCGTTTTTTCGACTGTTTTCCGTACCTTGGAGACATCATGCCTCGTCGGTGTGTTGTCGGAGGGTGTAACAACACGAACAGGGACGGATTCAAGTTGCACCAGTGGCCCAAAGATGCGAAAATGGCAAGAAATTGGACGTTTGTTCCGCACACTATACCAACGAAGGCTATGCTACGACAGAGATGGCAAGAATGTGTGGATATCCTGCGACACTCAAAGCAGATGCATTTCCAACTGGACTGGACAGATCAGCTTTCAGGAAAAGAGAGCGGATGAGGGTATGTCTACAGAATATATTAATTGATGAAAACTGGGCTGTCTGCACTCTCAAAGTGCATGTTGTTGCCAAATGTATTTCATATGCTGTAAACCTAGTTCATAGTTGTTAGTTTCCTTTATTGCCAAACAAACACATACCAATCGTTGGTTAGAAGGCGATCGCCGAATTCGTCCTCACTTTCTCCCGTGTCGCTGGCTGTTGTGTCGTTTTCGTCAGTTTCGCTTGCATACGGTTCAAACCGATATGGCTCAATAGCTTCAGTTTCTTCTTCAATTTCATTTTCGCTACCTGCCTCCACACTACAACCATCCGTTTCAATACATGCGTAATCTGTTGAAACGCTTAAACCGCTGAAATCCGAGTCTGAATCCGAGCCAATGTCGCTATATCTTGCTGTTCTATCCGCCATGTTTGTTTGTATTGGCATCACTATGTGACGTCACAGGAAAATGGACGGGTGTATATAACGATGGTTAAAATCAGGCACTTTGAAGATATTGCGTGATGGGTAAAATTTCGGAAAAAAAATTGAAAAATAAAATAAGCCACTGGGAACTGATTTTTAATGGTTTTAACCCTTCTGAAATTATGATAATCCATCCATCCATCCATCCATTTTCTACCGCTTATTCCCTTTGGGGTCGCGGGGTGCGCTGGAGCCTATCTCAGCTACAATCGGGCGGAAGGCGGGGTACACCCTGGACAAGTCGCCACCTCATCGCAGGGCATTATGATAATGTTCCCCTTTAATATGTCTGTGTGGAAACTCGTTTGGTACACCTCCGAACCGAACCGAACCGAAACCCCCCTACCGAAACGATTCAATACAAATACACGTACTGTTACACCCCTAGTTTTAGTGCATTAGGAAAGTCTAACTAGGCTTGTTAATGTGCTAATTGTGGTGTAAGTTCTGCCAACGCGTTTGTCGCATCTCCTTGAGAAATGACAGTTCCCCCCCCAGTCAGCAACACATTGGGGTTCAGACAAGTTGACTCATTTTGTCACCTTCTGCCTGGGGGACCGTGTCGCTCTCACGCCGCCGCCACTGTAGCACTCTGCGGCGGCGAAATATGCTGGCATGTTTGCCGCCTGGTAATTACCAGTGCCTGATAAGCGACGCGGGGAACTTTTTCCCAGCGATGTGATTTCCGCCGAGGCCTTATCGCGATTGAACGAGATTGTCTTTGTTCAAATTGGCCGAGCCGCCGCGCTGGAAACGGGCCTGGTCTGACACCCGTGATTAGACTGCGACAAGTCACACCGTCGCCGAAATGTCCGACGCGTCGTAAACACAACACGCGCACACAAAGAGGGTGATAGGATGTGAGGAAAGACCACTTTCTACTCGTTTGTGTTCACACGGCTCAGGATTCCTCGGTTGCCATGGAGACGGCACGCTTCCTACATCCCCTCTCCTTGCAGCAGCACCTATGTTTATGCCTTAACAGGCTTCTGTCACTGTAACCATGGCGACATACGTGGGTCTCTTCCCTGCCCGCTACCTGTTTGCCTCTCTTTGTGTCCGTCTTTTCCCGTGTTTGTCTTTCCGCCTCCCGCCCGTCCTCTTCCCCCTCACATCCCTCACAGGGTTTATTTGCTTGCACGCCGCCACCCCATGTTTTTTAACAGGGAGGGATTTAGGTAATGTTCACAGAGGGCAGCTGTTGCTATGGTGACCCAACTTTTAGATCTGCCGTGTGTGGCGAGGGATGAATGGAGGGATTGAAAGAAGGGGGTGGGGGTGCGGAAAAGGGAATTGGAGAGCATTTTCTTTTTCTTTTTTTTTAAAGCAAAACCTGAAGACAAATAACTGCTAAAAAAAAATCAATTTTTTTCTGTTTTTCATGCTGATAAATTGAGCTCTCAGCTTGCACTTGGTAGCAAAAGACGTGTCCAAAGTGGGGTCTTTTCTGGCCTGTTTATTTTAGTGTAAAAATAAGATGAGATACGGTAGCGCCTTTGTTTTTATACACACACCTTTTCATATGATTTGGTTATTGATGGAAATCTTGGGCAAAATTGTGCCCCCGTTTTCATACACTGTCGCTAGTAAACACCCCCGTTGTAAAGCGTCGCTCCAATCTTCCATAAAAATGGCGTGAAAAAAAAAAATTGAGAGCGAGTCCACCTCCTCTGCTTCATGTGTGTCAATGCCTTTGGAAGAAAAAAAAAAACAGCATTATAACATTTGAATATTCATAGCAGGCAAGCAGGGTGTGTTGGCGTGATGGAAGAGCCGCTGGGTATTGATGCACAGCTGCAGAATTAGCTGTGAAAATGCTCTTGATTTACGCTGAGCGTGAAGCACCCAGGACCGGGGTCGGGTCAGGGGAGAGGCTGGTTGGTGGGTTCGACCTCAGCGATGCACTTGAGTAAGAATGAGGTGCAATGAGAAATCACAAGGAGTAGGAATGAGAATAATGAAAAAGGAGGATGGGGAGAAATGAGAAGGAGAAGGAGAGAGGAAGTATGACAATGAGTAGGAATGAGAACGAGGAGGCATGATAAACGTGAAGGAGTGGGAACGAGGAGGATTGACAATAATTAGGGATAACGAAGAATGAGATTGAGGAAGAATGAAAATGTGAAGGATAGAGGGGGGATGAGTAATACAATAGGAAGAATGAGACATAGGAATCAGCTGAAAAAAGGGTAATCAGGAATGAGAAATATGAATGAGTGAGAAAGAGGAGGAATGATGAATACGAATGAGTAGGAAAATGAGTTATGAGGGGGAGAAAAGATAAGGACTAAGAATGATAAGGAATGAGAAATGACAATGAGTAGCAAAAAGGAAGAATGAGATATGAGATTGAGGGAGGAAGAGGTGAAATGAGAAATGGAGTTGAAGAGGGATGTGGTGGAATGAGAATGAGTAGGAAGGAGGAATAGCAAAAAAACGTAGGTGTGAGGAAAATAAGTTTAGAAAGGAGGAAGAATGAGAATACCGTATTTTCCGCACTATAAGGCGCACCTAAAAACCACAAATTTTCTCAAAAGCTAACAGTGCGCCTTATAACCCGGTGCGCTTTATTACGATTAATTTTCATAAAGTTTCGATCTCGCAACTTCGGTAAACAGCCGCCATCTTTTTTCCCGGTAGAACAGGAAGCGCTTCTTCTTCTACGCAAGCAACCGCCAAGGAAAGCACCCGCCCCCATAGAACAGGAAGCGCTTTAAGCAACCACCCGCCCCCGGAAGAAGAAGAAAAAACGCGCGGATATCACCGTACGTTTCATTTCCTGTTTACATCTGTAAAGACCACAAAATGGCTCCTACAAAGGACAAGGATCCGGTTCATAAAAAGACGCAATCTCTCCATCCGCACACGGATTACTACCGTATTTCACAGCAACTGATATTCCTGTGAACTGCACTGTGGAACGGGAGCACGTACGGTGAATATTCGCACCACAGGGAATGAGAAGTCATCCTTCACTGTGGTTCTAGCTTGCCATGCTAATGGCCAGAAACTTCCTCCCATGGTGATATTCAAAAGGAAGACCTTGCCAAAAGAGACCTTTCCAGCCGGCGTCATCATAAAAGCTAACTCGAAGGGATGGATGGATGAAGAAAAGATGAGCGAGTGGTTAAGGGAAGTTTACGCGAAGAGGCCGGGTGGCTTTTTTCACGCTGCTCCGTCCATGTTGATATACGACTCTATGCGCGCCCACATCACAGATGGTGTCAAAAAACAAGTGAAGCACACAAATACAACACTCGCCGTCATTCCGGGTGGATTAACCAAAGAACTCCAACCGCTGGATATTGGTGTCAACAGGGCATTCAAATCACGAGTGCGAACGGCGTGGGAAAAATGGATGACCGAAGGCGAACACACCTTCACTAAAACGGGCAGACAGCGCCGGACGACATACGCCAACATCTGCCAGTGGATTGTAAATGCCTGGGCAGATATTTCTGTCACAACTGTGGTCCGAGCTTTCCGGAAGGCAGGATTCACAGAACTGCTGCACAACAACAGCGACACTGAATCCGATGACTTCGAAGAGACGGAGCCGGCCATTTTGGAACCCACGCTTGCGCAACTTTTCAATTCGGACACCGAAGACGAAGAATTCGAAGGATTTACCGGTACGAATGAAGAATAACTTCAGAAAGTGAGCGCTATGTTTATTTTGTGTGTTGTGACATTAACGTTCGAGCAACATTACCGGTATGTTGCTATTGCTCTACACCATTTTGAATTTTACTATGTTTGTGATTGCACATTTGTACATTTTGGGACAGAGTTGTTAGAACGCTGGTTTTCAATATATTATTAAAGTTTGACTGAACTATCTGACTGTTTTTTTGACATTCACTTTAGCGCAGCGTTTTTTTGACATTCACTTTAGCGCAGCGTAGGCGCGGCTTATAGTCCGGGGCGGCTTATTGGTGGACAAAATTATGAAATATGTAATTCATAGAAGGTGCGGCTAATAATCCGGTGCGCCTTATAGTGCGGAAAATACGGTAAGTAGAAATGAAAAGGGGATAATAATAAATGAAAGCATGGAGGAATGAAAAAATGAGAATGAGGAGAAATTTGAAAAAGTAGATAGGATGAATGAGAAATGACAAGTAGGGGGAAAGAAAAGGAATGAGAATGAGGAGGAATTAGAACAAGGGGGGAAAGGACAAATAATACGGAAAAATAAAATGGGGGGGGATTATGGGAAACAAGAATGAGAATGAAGAGGACAGAGAAGGGATGAAAAATAATAATGGCAAGAAATAAAAATGAGTATTAAAGAGGAAAAATAAGGAGGAATAAGAACGAGGATTAATGCAAAATGAGGATAAGTAGGAAAGAAGAGTGAGAAAGAGGAGGAATGATAGATGCGAATGAGTTATGAGGGGGAGAAAAGATGATAAATGACAATGAGTATGAAAAAGGAAGAAAGAGATTGAGGGAGAAAGAGGAGAAAATGAGAAATGGAGTTGAAGAAGAATGTGGTGGAATGAGAATGAGTAGGAAGGAGGAATAGCACAAAAACATAGGAATAAGGAAAATACATTTGAAAAGGAGGAAGAATGAGAAAAAGTAAAAATGAAAGGGGATAATAATAAATGAAAGTATGGAAAAATGAGAATGAGGAGAAATGAGAAATTTGAAAAAGTAGATATGAGGAATGAGAAATGACAAGGAGGGGGAAAGAAAAGGAATGAGAATGAGGAGGAATTAGAACGAGGGGGGAAAGGACAAATAAGAATACGGAAAAATAAAATGGGGGGGGTTGCGGGGAACAAGAATGAGAATGAAGAGGACAGAGAAGGGATGAAAAATAATAATGGCAAGAAATAAAAATTAGTATTAAAGAGAAAGAATAAGGAGGAATACGAACGAGGATTAATGCAAAATGAGGATGAGTAGGAAAGAAGAGTGACAATGAGGAGGAATGAGAAATACGAATGAGTGAGAAAGAGGAGGAATGATAAATGCGAATGAGTAGGAAAAATTAGTTCTGAGGGGGAGAAAAGATGAGGACTAAGAATGATAAGGAATGACAAATGACAATGAGTAGGAAAAAGGAAGAAAGAGAAATGAGATTGAGGGAGAAAGAGGAGAAAATGAGAAATGGAGTTGAAAAGGGATGTGGTGGACTGAGAATGAGTAGGAAGGAGGAATAGCACAAAAACAGGAATAAGGAAAAAATAAGTTTGAAAAGGAGGAAGAATGAGAAAAAGTAGAAATAAAAAGGGGATAATACATGAAAGTATGGAGGAATGAAAAATGAGAATGAGGAGGAAAGTGGAGGAATTCGAATGTGTAGAAATACAAATGAGGAGAAATGAGAAATTTGAAAAAGTAGGAAAGAGGAGGAATGAGAATAAAGATAAGAGATGAGGAATGACACTGAGGGGGAAAGAAAAGGAATGAGAATGAGGAGAAATTAGAACAAGGGGGAAAGGACAAATAAGAATACGGAAAAATAAAATGAGGGGGGAAAAGGAGTAATAGGAAACAAGAATGAGAATGAAGAGTACAGAGAAGGAATGATAAATAATAATGACAAGAAATACAAATTAGTATTAAAGAGGAATAATAAGAAATAAGAAAACGGAGGAATAAGAACAAGGATTAATGCCAACTAAGGAGAAAGAGATTAAGGGAGGAAGAGGAGAAATGAGAAATGGAGTTGAAGAGGGTGATGTGGTGGAATGAGAATGAGTAGGAAGGAGGAATAGCACAAACACACAGGAATGAGGAAAAATAAGTTTAAAAATGAGGAAGAATGAGAATAAGTACAAATTAAAAGGGGATAATAATAAATGAAAGTATGGAGGAAATCGAATGAGAATGAGGAGGAACGTGGAGAATTCGAATGAGTAGAAATACAAATGAGGAGACATTTGAAAAAGTAGGAATGAGGAGGAATGAGAATAAAGATAAGGAACGAGAAATGACAATGAGGGGGAAAGAAAAGGAGTGAGAATGAGGAAGGATTAGAACGAGAGGAAAAGGACAAATAAGAATACGGAAAAATGAAATGAGGGGGGGAAATAAGTTATGGGAAACAAGAATGAGAATGAAGAGGACAGAGAAGGAATGACAAATTATAATGAAAAGAAAAAAAATTAGTATTAGAGGAGAAACAAGAATAAGGAGGAATAAGAATGAGGATTAATGCAAAATGAGGATGAGTAGGAAAGAAGAGTTAGAATGAGGAATAATGTTAGACTGTTGAGCGAATGAGGATAATGGAAATGATAAAGAAGAGGAATGAGAAGGAATTAAAATTGAGAGTGAAGAGAAATGAAAAAATGTTTTAAAAAAGGGAAGGAAAAAAAAAGAATGAAGAGGAAAAGGAAGAATAAGAATGAGGAAGAACAAGAGTAAGGAGATGTGTGAATAAGCAGGGATGAGGAATAAGACTGAAGATAAATGAGTAAGTATGAAAGAGAGAGAATGAGAAATGGAGGCATAAAGGAGGTGAAAGCAGATTATCAGTGAGTTGGATGAAAGGAGGGAAGCGTTCAAGGAGGCGAGGGGTCAGACTTGGCCCAAAGCGACACCTCAGCTACGTCGCAGTCAAATTTGATACTCCAGGACAAAAAGTTGAAAAATGTCAAAGTTGACATTTCATTACAGAAGGTGGAGGAGGAGGATTGGATGAATAATGGAGTGAAGAGGAGGAGGAGGAAATACCATGCATTCCATTAAAATGGGGCAGAAAATGACAGGAAACAGGAATGAGGGAGGGAGGGCGGGCATCAGGTCGTTACATAAGGGGGGGGTTAGACGTTTGATGTATTTGTTTGTTGTCGCCATGACTGTCACTCTGACATTTGGGGAGCGACTTAATGTTGGACAAGAGAGCACTTAACATGCCGAGGGCCTCCATGTTTGTTAGTCGACCTAAATTAACCCCCCACTCCCTGCCACACACTCACACACACACACTCACACTCACACCACACACACTCACACACACTTCATCCGCCGAGCCCCTTGTCCCTCCTGACATCACGCCGCCGCAATGATGCCTCGTCTTCTGATCCTGACAGGAAGTCAACACTGGTTGTAACGAGAACTACACAACAGGCTCACAGCCTTTTGCCTGCTCCTTTAATTAGTCAACACTCGGGGTGTAACGGTACACAAACATTTCGGTTCGGTACGTACCTCGGTTTAGAGGTCACGGTTCGGTTCATTTTCGGTACAGTAAGAAAACAACAAAATATAAATGTTTGGGTTATTTATTTACCAAATTTGCAAAATCTTCCACCGAAAATATTTTTCTTAGTGGAATATTTGATGTGAAGTAATCGGAACTTTGGACAGGTCAATAATTCATAATAACATTGATTTTGATTCAATATTATGTTTTGAGCAATGACAGTTTCAAAGAAAAACAAACAGCTTTGTTTTATTAGTCAACATTGCAACTTTTTCTAAATTACATTTAACCTTTAAGCTTTTTTATTTCACTTTTGTTATATTTTTGTTTATTTTAATTGTGTTTTAAGAATGTGCCGTGGGCCTTTAAAACATTAGCTGTGGGCCGCAAATGGCCTCCGGGGCACACTTTTGACACCCCTGCTATAGATAATAAAAAATTAAATCTGATAAATCTATGGATAAAAAGCAGAGCTTGGCGACGCATAACTCTCTCTCTCTCTGTGTCTCTGCCCCTCCCTCACCAATGCTGCGGCGCGCACAATTTGTTTTGTTTTTAACCCCTTCTTAACCCTGAACGTACATTGAAAATACACGCAACCCTAACTCAAAATGCCAGACATTTGAGGCATTTAAGAAACTCCGCCCTGACAGCTCCGCACAAGAGGACATGTCCGGTGAAAAGAGGACGTATGGTCAGTCTATCGTAGCCCGTTAGCTGCTAGCATGCCGTGTATTGTGCCTCGGTGTGCATTGTTTACACAACGTGCGTTACGCTACTTAATATGTCCGTGTGGAAACTCGTTCGGTACACCTCCGAACCGAACCGGAACCCCCGTACCGAAATGGTTCAATACAAATACACGTACCGTTACACCCCTAGTCAACACGTTAACTTGTTCACTACTAATGCTACTAATGCCTTCTTCGGACGAAAACGAGACCATGCTAGTTCCTTGTACTGAAGCTAGCTCCATTTTCCCATAATAATGAACGCATCATCGTATTCAATTAGTGCAGGGGTCGGCAACCCAAAACGTTGAAAGAGCCATATTGGACCAAAAATACAAAAAACAAATCTGTCTGGAGCCGCAAAAAATGAAAGTCTTGTTTTTAAGGCAACACATGACGTAAGTGTCTATATTAGTTATAATAGCCTACTATCAAAATGACTGTGTCGCAGGCTGAAGCAAATCTTCGTTGACAGAAATGTTGAAATGTAATGTTTATTCTTCACATTTTTACATTATTAGAAACCATTAGTAAATCAGAGGCTACTCAGAAGGTGAGGTAACTCCTGGAAATTACTGGCTTTTTCTATACCTTTTTTAAGCCAAAGGTATAGGTGTGTGTGTCCAATTTAAAGGAAACGACTGGTTGTCTTCTTTTAATAGATTTATTACAATCTTTGGCAAGCTAGGTAACGTTTGCTGTGGTCTGGAACATGGCACACAAACAACTATCTTAAATGCAGCCAATATTATGTACCGATAATATGTCATGAGACATGCACAACTAAATCAAGTAAAGGATATTAAATGAGCTCAAATATAGCTACAAATGAGGCATAATGATGCAATATGTACGTACAGGTAGCCAAAATAGCATGTTAGCATTGATTAGCTTGCAGTCATGCACTGACCAAATATGCCCGATTAACACTCAATAACAACAAGTCGATAACATCAACAAAGCGCGCCTTTGTGCATTCACACACAGTATAAAATGTTTGGTGGACAAAATGAGACAAAGAAGGAGTGGAAGATTTTACATGTAAACAAACTGTTGCGTCACAGTCC
>NC_084566.2:29131624-29229124 GCF_033978685.3 Nerophis lumbriciformis | reverse complement strand
ACGTGCGTGATGGATGAATTCTTCGTCAGTCCAAGAGGGCGAGGCATAAAGGAAGTCCGGGGACAGGCAGGTGGCCGAGGGCAGAAGAGAAGAGACTAGGTCCGCGCCCAGGCAAGGGTCGCAGATCGAGGGAGGCAGTCCAAAATCCAGATGGAGGTCGAGGTACAGAGCTCGAGCACACGGAACAAGGCGGGTACTGCGAGGGAGACAAGGGACATGAGTCAAAAAGGACAAAAGAACACGGAGAACAAGGGCGAGGACAACAAGAGGGAAGCCAGAGACGTAGTGCTTACTACTGAGAGTTAACGACGTTCCGGCGTAGGTTCCAAGGAGTGACTGGTCTTTATGCTGTCCTCCTGATTGCTGCCAGGTGCGCTGACAGCCTGCAGCTGCGGCGAAGTGTGGGCGTGAGGTGCTCGGCGCGTGCGGGGGCGTGTCCTGGCATGCTGCCAGACAGAGTGTGGGATCTTGCTGCGGCAGGACTTTGCGTTCGAAGCCACGCCGTGACAGAGACGTCCCCAAATGATGCACAGATGAGTGGTCCACCCCGGGTCCCGACTTTGAACAGCTAGCGCATCATCTGGGGTCAATCTAAAAAACTCTATTCACGCAGGAGAGGGGGGGAAGAGCAGAAAAGAGACAGCAGATCAACTGGTCTAAAAGGGGGGTCTATTTAAAGGATAGAGTATACACATTAGTTTTAAGATTGGACTTAAATGCTTCTACTGAGGTAGCATCTTTAACTGTTACCGGGAGGGCATTCCATAGTACTGGAGCCAGAATAGAAAACGCTCTATAGCCCGCAGACTGTTTTTTGGCTCTGGGAATCACTAATTAGCCGGAGTTCTTTTAACACAGATTTCTTGCCGGCACATATGATACAATACAATCAGCAAGATAGGATGGAGCTAGACCGTGTAGTATTTTATACGTAAGTAGTAAAACCTTAAAGTCGCATCTTAAGTGCACAGGAAGCCAGTGCAGGTGAGCCAGTATAGGCGTAATATGATCAAACTGTCTTGTTCTTGTCAAAAGTCTAGCAGCCACATTTTGCACCAACTGTAATCTTCTGTAATCTGTAACAAATTTTAGCGATATTACGGAGATGAAAGAAGTTTTAGTAACACTCTTAATGTGTGACTCAAATGAGAGAGTTGGGTCGAAGAGAATACCGAGTCGTTTTGTGTAATTGTTTGGTTGTCAAATGTTAAGGTGGTATTATTAAATAAGTGTCAGTGACTAGCAGGACCGATAATCAGCATTTCTGTTTTCTTAGCGTTAGTCAGTGTACAGCTTGCATAGCAGGTTATAATGATATTCTACTGGAAGTAAGTCAAAATACAAGCATCAAATAGCTAGTAAGGAACACAATTAGAGATGTCCGGTAATGGCCTTTTTGCTGATATCCGATATTCCGATATTGTCCAATACTTAATTACCGATTCCGATATCAACCGATACCGATATATATATACAGTCATGCAATTAACACATTATTATGCCTAATTTTGTTGTGATGCCCCGCTGGATGCATTAAACAATGTAACAAGGTTTTCCAAAATAAATCAACTCAAGTTATGGAAAAAAAATGCCAACATGGCACTGCCATATTTATTATTGAAGTCACAAAGTGCATTATTTTTTTTTAACATGCCTCAAAACAGCAGCTTGGAATTTGGGACATGCTCTCCCTGAGAGAGCATGAGGAGGTTGAGGTGGGCGGGGTTGGGGGGGCGGGGTTGAGGTGGTGGGGGGGGGGGGGGTAGCGGGGGGTGTATATTGTAGCGTCCCAGTAGAGTTAGTGCTGCAAGGGGTTCTGGGTATTTGTTCTGTTGTGTTACGGTGCGGATGTTCTCCCGAAATGTGTTTGTCATTCTTGTTTGGTGTGGGTTCACAGTGTGGCACATATTTGTAACAGTGTTAAAGTTGTTTATACGGTCACCCTTAGTGTGACCTGTATGGCTGATGAGCAAGTATTGCATTCACTTGTGTGTGTGAAGCCGTAGATATTATGTGATCAAGGCAGTGCCTTTAAGGTTTATTGGCGCTCTGTACTTCTCCCTATGTCCGTGTACCACTCCGTACAGCGGCGTTTTTAAAAAGTCATCAATTTTACTTTTTGAAACCGATACCGATAGTTTCCGATATTACATTTTAAAGCATTTATCGGCCGATAATATCGGCAGTCCGTTATCATCGGACATTTCTAAACAAGATAATTGTGTCTTGCCTATAGTAGCGTGCACAAGTGCTGCCAGCACCAGGAAGCTGTGGTTCATTGAGGGGAATAAAGAATTCCAACCTGAATTTTAACATTATGAAAAAGAAACTGACTTGCCAAGAAGGGCAATAGTGATGGAACGGCCATGTCTCCTCCACACCTGAATCCAATTAGCACTTGTTGTCGAAACACAAATTGTTAGCTTCATTTTTTAAGCCTTTTTTAAGGGTTCCAGGTTCCGCCATCCTAGTCACTGCCGTTGTGTCCTTGGGCAAGGCACTTTACCCACCTGCTCCCAGTGCCACCCACACTAGTGTAAATGTAACTTAGATAATGGGTTTCACTATGTAAAGCGCTTTGAGTCACTAGAGAAAAGCGCTATATAAATATAATTCACTTCACTTCACTAAGCCTAACTCTCTGGGGATAATTAAGATAGGACCCCAGTGGCTACAAGCTAAGCATCCTTGTTGAAGCCAGTCCTGGAAGGCATCTATAACTGCAACACCGAAGGCAGGCTGATGTTGCAAGAGCACTTAAATTGTTGGAAACAACTGAACTTACAAAGAGTCATGCAACGCTTTTGACACTTTTAACGTAATACCGGTGGCAGGAGGCCGTGTGATGTAACCCGGGGTAACATTCTACATATATCAATGGTGCTTTTGCTTTTTTGACTTTAAAAAAAGAAATGCACCTCACAGGGGGCCAGCATTGACAAAGGACTTTATGACAACACATAACAAGGTCCAACAAAGTATAACAAGTTTTGTTATACAAGTTTTAGCGTATATCAGAACTTTGCACCTAAATAAACATCCAATTTACTCACGCTGTATACAGAACACTTGAAGAACATGCATGCTTAGTGTACAATGGTGAACCTCACCCTCTTAACACCTAAAAATGAACTGTATTTTTCGCTCACAATCCTTATGAGAGACAAGAAGACAAAAGTTTTGGTTTTTTTTTGCATTCTAATTTGGTAATAATCGGCTTGCTCGAGATGGCGAGTAATGCAGCTGATGGGAGAAATACATTCTGCCTCCAAATCACTTTAAAAATGCATCTAAAAACCGCCAACAATACTAACCGTATTTTCCGGAGTATAAGTCGCACCGGAGTATAAGTCGCACCTGCCGAAAATGCAGAAAAAAGAAGGAAAAAACATATATAAGTTGCACTGGAGCCCGGCCAAACTATGAAAAAAACTGCGATTTATAGTCCGAAAAATACGGTAATTTATATTCCGTAAAATAACCAAGCTTTAGCGGCTTTGTTATTTTAAGAGCAAACACTGAGGAACTTTCTTTTTAGCGTACTAACACATTGCCTTGTGACGGCATGCTACTGCATTAGCCGTAAGCAAGCTTCTTGCGTCAGCAGCTGAATGGCTTTTGAGTTTGTAATGCACAACACAATGCGATAGGACACCAATCTGTACTGAGTGAAGAGCATGACCAATCATATTACAGTATCTGTGAAATATTAACCCACATTTCATGTACCTCACAGTACGAAGGTCCTGGGTTCGATCGCTGTATGTCTACCTGTGTTGATGAAGTGGCGACTTGTCCAGGGTGTACCCCCGCCTACCGCCCGATTGCAGCTGAGATAGGCTCCAGCACCCCCCGCGACCCCGAAAGGGACAAGCGGTAGAAAATGGATGGATGGATGGTTTGTTTTCTATTTTGCAAACAAGACGGATGTGTTGCTGAGTGCTTTTAGATGGGGCAGGAGCATTTGCTGCTTGTTGAAAAGGTCAATACTAGCTTTCATTTCAGACTCTCCAAAAGTCTCTCCACTATAGTGTTGTAAGGATACCAATATTTTACTAAAATTATTTCGGTACTTTTCTAAATAAAGGGGACCACAAAAAAATTGCATTATTGGCTTTATTTTAACAAAAAATATTAGGGTACATTAAACATGTTTCTTATTGCAGTTAAGTCCTTAAATAAAATAGTGAACATACAAGACAACTTGTCTTTTAGTAGTAAGCAAACAAAGACTCCTAATTAGTCTGCTGACATATGCAGTAACATATTGTATCATTTCTCATTCTATTATTTTGTCAACATTGAGGACAACCTGTAAAAATGGATTATTAATCTACTTGTTCATTTACTGTTAATATCTGCTTACTTTCTCTTTTAACATGTTCTGTCTACACTTCTGTTAAAATGTAATAATCACTTATTCTTCTGTTGTTTGATACTTTACATTCGTTTTGGATAATACCACAAATGTGTGTATCAATCCGATACCAAGTCGTTAGAGGATCATACATTGGTCATATTGAAAGTCCTCATGTGTCCAGGGACATATTTCCTGAGTTTATAAACATAATATAGATTTAAAAATAACAAAAGATGTTGTGATGCCAAAAAATATCGACGTAATCATAGTAGCATCGATGAGATACGTGCCTGTACTTGGTATCATTACAGTGGATGTTAGGTGTAGATCCACAAATGGCGTTTGTTTACATTGTGACACCGATGAGCTACGGTGTGTAGTGAAGCATGTTTAGCTATTCCTCGTCCTGCAGGGATGATACTTGTAAGAAACTTACTTTATTTGTCGCCATGGAGACGATGATTAGTGATTTAGAAGTAGCTAAAACACTGCCAACGGCGGATGGATGTTAGCCGCTAGCTAGCTAGCCATGTCTTAAAGCATCTCTTCCTGAGGGCGTTTCAGTGTTATAACTTCACCTTTATCGTTAGTTTTTAGACCAAAATGCGTCCGTTCTCCCTTTTCTGTCTACACACTGTCTGCTTGTAAGTACTCCGTGATTGTGCGCCGCCAAACATGCTCGTCTGCTCGTAAACCAGCAGTGTCACGACGTGACTTCGACGCGGGGGGGGGACCGGTACGTTTCCGAGACGGTATCTTACCGAAAATGAGTCATTAGTATCGCGGTACTATACTAATACCAGTATACCGTAAAACCCTATTCCACTATATTTGCCGCTAATATATTTTTAAAAGCTATTCAGAGCTTTAGGGGAGAAATTGAGCCACCCTGCTGTGTCTTCTTATTCTCTGGCGAACCATGTGCGTTAAAATGGCTTTACAAGCGAGGGCGACCAGGTAGTGCTAAATCTTTTTTGTGGCAGTCCAATTGTATTTGTAAGAGGAAAAGGGTGGAGTGCCATCTCCGGGTTGGGGGGGAGACCCTGCCCCAAGTGGAGGAGTTTAAGTACCTCAGAGTCTTGGGAAGAGTGGATCTTGAGATCGACAGGCGTCTTCAGTAATGCAGACGCTGTATCGATCTGTTGTGGTGAAGAAGGAGCTGAGCCGGAAGGCAAAGCTCTCAATTTACCGGTCCATCTACGTTCCCATCCTCACCTATGGTCATGAGCTTTGAGTTATGATCACGGGTACAAGCGGCCGAAATGAGTTTCCTCCGCCGGGCATACTTGCCAACCTTGAGACCTACGAATTCGGGAGATTGGGGGGTGGGGTGTTGGTGGAGCGGGGGGGTGTATATTGTAGCGTCCCGGAAGAGTTAGTGCTGCAAGGGGTTCTGGGTATTTGTTCTGTTGTGTTTATGTTGTGTTACGATGCGGATGTTCTCCCGAAATGTGTTTGTCATCCTTGTTTGGTCTGGGTTCGCAGTGTGGCGCATATTTGTAACAGTGTTAAAGTTGTTTATACGGACGCCCTCAGTGTGACCTGTATGGCTGTTGATCAAGTATGCCTTGCATTCACTTGTGTATGTTAGTGTAAAAGCCGCATATATTATGTGATTGGACCGGCACGCTGTTTGTATGGAGGAAAAGCGGACTTGATGACAGGTTGTAGAGGGCTCTAAAGGCACGGCCCCAATATTGTTGTTTGTGTGGAAATCGGGAGAAATTCGGGAGAATGGTTGTCCCGGGAGATTTTCGGGAGGGGCACTGAAATTCGGGAGTCTCCCGGGAAAATCGGGAGTGTTGGCAAGTATGGCGCCGGGTGGCGGGGCTCTCCCTTAGAGATAGGGTGAGAAGATCTGCCACCCGTGGGGAGCTCAAAGTAAAGCCGCTGCTCCTCCACATCGAGAGGAGCCAGATGAGGTGGTTCGGGCATCTGGTCAGGATGCCACCCGAACGCCTCCCTTGGGAGGTGTTAAGGGCACGTCTGACCGGTAGGAGGCCACGGCGAAGACCCAGGACACGTTGGGAAGACTATGTTTCCTGGCTGGTCTGGAAACGTCTCGGGATCCCCCGGGAAGAGCTGGACGAAGTGGCTGGGGAGAGGAAAGTCTGGGCTTCCCTACTTAGGCTGCTGCCCCCGTGACCCGACCTCGAATAAGTGGAAGAAGATGGATGGATAAATGGAGAGCATATTTTAAATAAGTGAATGGATGACAAACAGATATTTTGTAATGTGATATCAAATCTTGTACGCCAGCAGCGTCCCCATTGTTTATTTGCCAGGTTGTACCAAGCGTGTTGTTCATAGCGTGCATATTGTCGTCTGAAATTGCATTTTATGCACTTTAGCGGCCTCAGAGTCGCGTCCATCGAGAAGAGCAGAAAATACACTGCAAAAAGTCAGTGTTCAAAAACAAAAAAAACCCAACAAAAGTTAGGGGTATTTTACTTTAACTAAGCAAAATTATCTGCCAATAGAACAAGAACATTTGGCTTGTCAAGACTTTCCAAAATAAGTCAAATTAGCTAACCTCAATGAACCCCAAAATACCTTAAAATAAGTATTTTCTCACTAATAACAAGTGCCCTTTTCTTGGTAGAAAAAACAAATATGAGACGTTTTTTCTCAATATGTTGAAAAATATATGTAGCGCTCGGCATTACATTTCTTGCATTTTCCCATCGATAAAATGACATCATCGCGCCAAGTGCTTGCTCTTTCAGTCAATTAGTGCGCTAGGAATATATATATGTATATATATTTATATTTATATTTACAGCCCGGCCCCCGACCACATTTTTTTAAATTATAATTTTGAAGAATTTCTCTGAATGTGCATGAACTATTTCTGTTCAAAATTGTTTGAAATGTCAAATGTTAAATGTTTAAATATTAACTGTCAGTTTGCTGTACTGTGCCAACTGTACTACTATATGAGTACGTATGTTCTATTGTTTAATTGAAAATAAAACAGCAAAGTCCATTTGGCTGTCATCTGTTTTAATTATGAGACACAATTGTGTCAAAATCATGATTTTTTATTTCATGCTTGAAATAAGAAATTATTACTTTAAAAAAGTAGTTTTATACTTGTGAGTGTTGATGACACAGCTTTGCAACAGTTGATATTCTAGTTTCAAGCATGTTTTACTCAATATAGGCCATCAAATCTCAGCAACAAGCTGTGATATCTTACTGAGATCATTTAGGACCAAAACAAGTAAAACACTAAGTATCTTATCAAACAGAAAATAAGCAAATATCACCCTTACTTGAGATATTTAATCTTACTTAGATATCAGTTTTTGCAGTGTAAAGGCGAGAGTGAAACGAAGGGAAAGGGCGAACCGAGGTGTGAAAATGTGTGAAAGTGCGAACAGACGAAGACACGGTGACCGCTGGACGGGTGGCGGCAATGCGACAGCTGACTGAGAAGAAGAGGGAAAAAAGCTTTTTAAAAAACTACATTCGCCACCTTTTATTATTTCATTTCCTACCGTCGCTCTTGTTGTTGTTTTGGTTGTCGTTGCCAGTAAAGCGTTGCCGGAGCGAGAGCCGGGGGACGCCAGCGTCAGGAGGTGCATGTTTTATTCACGCCGCAAATACACAATCGATGTCTCTTTATATTATTCATCTCTCACTGTAAATATTTCACTGAAAACAAGCTAATTAGTTTCACTAGGGTGTGTGTGTGTCAAGGCTAAGGCGGCGGGGAAGATTAAAGTTTGATCCGCTTCTCGCCAGCCTCCCCACCCCACGCTTCGTCCCACTTTCATGCCCCCCTTGCCCCAGAGACCAGGGAAGGAAGGCGGGCAGGGTGGTACGTGCGCGCTCTGAAAGGCAACCTAAAAGATGCGAAACGAGAGAAAATAAACAGATAAACACACTGATTGAAATTGCCAGTGTCAGCTTGAGGATCTTGAGAGGCCACATGCACATACACACACATCCGCAGTGAGTGATTGGCAGAGACCAACAGACATGCCTACAGACTGAAAAAGGATGAGCGGCGGTGTGTTTGCGGGGCAGCGTGGGCGGGGGTGCAGCCAACCACAGCCGGAAACAAATCGAAACGGACAGCAGAGAGACAGACAAAAAGACAGACAAGCTGAAGGAATCTAGTAACGGTTACCGTGTCCTCAGCTACTCTCCCTTTAACATTTTTTTTAAATAAAAAAATCCAGTCGATGGGGACTGGTGTCGTAATGACCCAAAACATTTTGCAGGGATTAGCCGCGTCGCCTCCAGCGAGCCCCACCAGCCGACAAACCCACTTAGGCTCCTCGCGTCTTGATAATAATCGGCAGCGCGGAGAATTTGGAACTTTTTGAGAGATGTTTCTCGTCTTTTCCTCCCAGCGGAGAGGCTGCTCCCGTTTCCGACATGAAAGGAAAAGTTTAGCATGACTCCAATTACCACAATGCACTGCAGCCTGCCCCGCGTTCAATTAAGTCTCGGAAGTTCACGCAGACGTTGCCGTAGAAAGTCACTTTCACGGGGTACAAAACAAGTGCAGTCCTGCTAACACGAACAACACAGTCTTCCCTGGCTGTCAGGTTCAAACACCGATGACATCTAATAATCAGACAAGAAGCAAGGAATCATGCAGAGACAGAGTTCAATTTAGCTCGAGGAGACACGCGTTTTGGGCTGTATTCTAGTTACAGATCCAAACTACGTTCTAAAAGTCAAGCCCGCGCGCCTCCTCTATTTATTTGGAAGGGCCCTATTACATCACTGAAGCTGTCGCTTAGGGAAGGAGGTAATCTCGACAACTCCAGTTAGACACAATATATGATTATACAAACCCCGTTTCCATATGAGTTGGGGAATTGTGTTAGATGTAAATATAAACGGAATACAATGATTTGCAAATCATTTTCAACCCATATTCAGTTGAATATGCTACAAAGACAACACATTTGATGTTCAAACTGATAAACATTTTTTTTTGTTGCTTTTTTTTGATTAACTTTAGAATTTGATGCCAGCAACACGTGACAAAGAAGTTGGGAAAGGTGGCAATAAATACTGATAAAGTTGAGGAATGCTCATCAAACACTTATTTGGAACATCCCACAGGTGAACAGGCAAATTGGGAACAGGTGGGTGCCATGATTGGGTATAAAAGTCATACTTGCCAACCCTCCCGGATTTTCCGGGAGACTCCCGAAATTCAGCGCCTCTCCCGAAAACCTCCCGGGACAAATTTTCTCCCGAAATTCAGGCGGACCTGGAGGCCACGCCCCCTCCAGCTCCATGCAGACCTGGAGGGTCTGCATGGAGCAATGTTGTTGTAATATATTGAGTTGGAGGCAATAACCAGGCGAGGTGATGAAGTACGTCTCTTTACTGTAGACTTCAGAACATACTCACACACTTGACGTCAGGTGCGCAACACCACGTAAATCGTTGGCCAACCAAAAAGTAACCCCAGTACGCTATAGCCAACATTCACCAGGAGATGGCAACAGACAAGATCACTCTATGACATTCCTCCCCTTTTAGAAATGTGGAAGATACTTAAAAGAAATAAACAACCCAACCAAAAAATGCAGCAGCTCAATTAAAAAACTGTACTTAAGCCACATTCTTTTTTTTTTTTAGTACTGAACTCTTAACCCTCATTTGTAAACAATAACATGCTTATTATACAAACAGTATTTGTACACCTTTAACACAGATTTTTATACTGTCTTCAGAGATTCAGTTTTTTTGGTGGTACTCGAAACCTTTCTGGGTACCTGCGGATCACTGGTGGGGTTTTTGTTGTGGGTGATCTGGGTTCTGATGATGGCAACTCAGCAGCCCTTGAATCTGGTTCAATGATGAGACTAGTTTGTGTCTGACTCACTGATGGTCCTGATGATGGAACTGAAACAGCACTGTCCAGTTGTACTGATGGCACATTTTCTGCAACTGGTGGAGACTAGATAACTGGCAGTCTCTCCATGCTTTCTCGCCATGGTAACATGTGATCCACATGCACTGTGTGCTGTCTCTGTCCCTCTTGATAGATAGATAGATTGATATATATAAGTATTTCTTATATATATATATGTATATATATATATATATATATATATATATATATGTATATATATATATATATATAAGAAAATACTTGACTTTCAGTGAATTCTAGCTATATATATATATTTATTATATATATATATATACAGTGGGGCAAAAAAGTATTTAGTCAGCCACCAATTGTGCAAGTTCTCCCACTTAAAATGATGACAGAGGTCTGTAATTTTCATCATAGGTACACTTCAACAGTGAGAGACAAAATAGAAATAAGGTGAGTTGGAAGAGCCGTTAGCCTCAAGCCAACGGCGCCTTGCCGCAGTTCAAAGCGGTTGCCTGGCAACCAAAAGCTACGGCGAGTTTACAGCTGTTTTAAAGTGATTCCGACGTCGCAGAGTGATATAAGTTGACAGGCTGACACCCAAAATTGATCTCTGAACGGCGCAAGGTACGAAATTGTTGAAAAAACAAGTTAAAAGTACCGCAAGTTGCTAAAGAAGTAACTGCCGTTAAGACATAAGAGGCACTGACGTCATCGACTGCCGCGATGCGAAAAGCTAAAGGAAAGACTGAACAAGATTTGAGGCTGGACACAGGACATGATGGGAATCAAGAAGGGATACAAAAAATGTTCCATGATTTTAAAGAAGAAATGTTAGAAAAATTTAACTACATGATGGAAGGATGGAAAGAAGAAATGAAAGAAATGAAAGAAGAACACAGACGAGATGTGAAAAGTCTGCAGCAAAATATAGAAAGTGCAATCTCACAAAAACATCAGAAATAATGAAGCCACTGAAATGGGCAAACAAGAAGACAACAACATGCTAAGGAATATCATAGATGAAATGGATCAGGATAAACGGATGAATGATATCATCGTGACAGGGCACCGAATTAAACCAAGATCCTATGCGAAAGCTGTGAATAATGAAGGTGAACCAGATGAAATGGATATGGTCTCAGCAGAACAGCAAGTGGTCAACTTTCTGCAATCAAAAGAAATTGAAATTGACATTAATACCATCGAAACATGCATCCCACTGAACGGAAGAAACAACAACGCCACTCCAGTCGTGCTCGTGAAACTTGTAAACAGAAAATCTAAAATGGCATTGCTGAGACAGGGAAAGAAGCTGAAGGGAACAAATGTGTACATGAATGAGCATCTCACAAAACGTAATGCTGGAATCGCCAAGAAAGCACGCGACTTGAGAAAGCAGGGAAAAATCCAGGGAACTTGGAGCGCCAACTGTAAAATCTACATCAAGCTGAATGGAGGTCCAGAAGCAAGAGTACTTGCTGTCCATGACATCAAGGACCTGGACAATTTTTAAAGTTTACACAGCTTCCACAACAACGATGATAATGGACTCTGACAGAAAACAAGCACCTAAATTCAGCATCAACACTACTATGTTCCAAGGGACGACTAAACAAGAGGACCTAGATTCAGGATTGCATCCACCTACACTTATAGAGATTATTGAAACAACATCAAAGATTGTTGAACAAGAAAACATGGAACTAAAAAATTTCTGCAACAAAGATCACAAAAACCAGGATTTGGAAAATGATATAGATCCAGATACAAATTTTTTCTCCCACTTCGGTAATAATTGTTTTTATTATACGGATGATCAATATAACAGCAACATTAAATGTGATAACAAATTGTCAATTATTCATTTTAATAGCAGAAGCTTGTATGCAAACTACAACAATATTAAGAACTTTTTGGAACACATCAACGAACCCTTCAAAGTGATTGCTGTCACGGAAACATGGATTGATGATAAAAAAGGAATAGATTTTGATCTGGATGGATATGAACTAAACTACATCAACAGAAACAACAAAAATGGAGGAGGAGTAGCTGTGTACGTGATGAAGAACCTGAACTACAAAGTGGTAAAAAACATGTCATTTGCTATAGATAATATCTTAGAATGTATAACAATTGAAATATGTCAGGAAAAAAGCAAAAACATATTCATCAGTTGTATATATAGATCACCTAAGTCAAGTATAGAAACATTTGAAGAATGGATCAAGGCTACTTACATGGACAATGGGCAAAGAATAATTTTCTTATGTGGTGACTTTAATATTGACTTATTGAACCCTAACAAGCAAAAGTCTATTGATGACTTCATTGATACAATGTACAGCATCAGTTTATATCCTAAAATCACAAAGCCAAGCAGAATTACAGGACACTGTGCCACGCTTATTGATAATATTTTTACCAATGATTTTGATAATAACACTACAAGTGGTCTACTTATAACCGATGTTAGTGATCATCTGCCAGTTTTTACAATATATGATGGAAACTACAAGAAGAACATGGAAGACAAAAGGACATTTCGAAGACTGTGCACAGAGAAGAGGATGATTGCTTTCAAAATTGAGCTACAAAAGCAAGATTGGGACAATGTGTACAATGAAAATGAGGTTGATGAAGCATATGAACATTTCTTAAACAAGTTCATAATACTTTATAACAAACATTGTCCATGGATACAACTCAGTAATAAGCAGAGAAAGAATAATCAACCATGGATGACAAAAGGATTAAAAAATGCTTGTAAGAAGAAGAATACACTATATAGGAAATTTATAGCACAAAGAACTACAGAGGCAGAAATTAAGTACAAAAAGTATAAAAACAAGTTAACATACATACTACGATTATGTAGAAAAGAATATTACAGTGAATTATTGGACAAGAACAAAACTAATATGAGAGCAACATGGGGCATCCTCAATAGCATTATTAAAAATGGCACTAAGAGGGACTACCCTCAATACTTCTTAGACGGAAATAAAAAAAATGACAACATAAAGGAAGTAGTTGAAAGCTTCAATAATTATTTTGTAAATATTGGAAGAAAGGATTCCAAACCCAGTTTCAATTGAGGACTATAATGATACCATAGAGCGAAATCCCAACTCCATGTTCCTCAGTAATGTGACACAGGAGGAAATAGTTACAATCGTGAAAAAATGTAAATCTAAGACTTCAACTGATTGTAATGAAATTGATATGGAAACGATAAAAAAGGTTATTGAAGAGATCTCAGGACCATTAATGTATATTAGTAACCTATCATTTGAAACAGGTACATTTCCAAACAAAATGAAAATAGCTAAAGTTGCACCAATTTACAAGACTGGCGACAAACATGAATTTACAAACTATAGACCTGTTTCCTTACTTCCACAATTTTCTAAAATCATTGAAAAACTGTTCAATAACAGATTAGAGAGTTTCATAAATAAAAATAGAATACTCGAAGAAAATCAATATGGATACAGAGCTAATGTTTCAACTTCGATGGCTTTAATTGAAATTACAGAAGAAATTACCAATGCTATAGATAATAAAAAATGTGCGGCAGCAGTTTTTATGGATCTAACTAAAGCATTTGACACAATTAGTCACAATATTTTAATCAAAAAACTAGAACGATATGGCATCAGAGGGTTAGTCTTAAACTGGATAAGAAGTTATCTAATGAACAGGAAACAATACGTGAAGGTAGGCGAACACACCTCTACAACGCTAAATATATCCTGTGGTGTACCTCAGGGATCAATACTAGGACCTAAATTATTCAATCTATATATAAATTACATTTGTAAAGTTACAAAAGATTTAAAGTTAGTATTATTTGCGGATGATACAACAGCGTTTTGTTCAGGAGAGAACACAAAAGATACTACAAAGAATAACAGAAGAAATTAACAAATTAAAAAGATGGTTTGACAAAAACAGACTATCGTTGAATCTCAGTAAAACTAAAATAATGCTATTTGGTAACAGTAGAAGAGAAAGTCAAACACAAATACAAATAGACGGAATAGAAATTGAAAGAGTAAATGAAACCAAATTTCTAGGTATAATGATTGATGATAAATTGAACTGGAAATCTCACGTAAAAAATATACAACATAAAGTAGCAAGAAACACGTCAATAATGAATAAAGCAAAACATGTTCTAGACAAAAAATCACTTCATATTCTCTACTGCTCACTAGTGTTACCATATCTGAGTTATTGTGCAGAAATATGGGGAAATAATTACAAAAGTACACTTCATTCATTAACGGTGTTACAAAAAAGATCAGTTAGAATAATACATAATGTTGGATATAGAGAACACACAAATCCTTTATTTATTGAATCAAAGATACTGAAATTCTACGACATAGTGAATTTGCAAACAGCTAAAATTATACACAAAGCCAACTATAACCTGCTACCCAAGAATATACAACAATTCTTCTCAAAAAAAGAGGAGAAATATAATCTTAGGGAGAAATGTAATTTAAAACATTTGTATGCACGTACAACACTTAAGACCTTCAGTATATCAGTATGTGGAATTAAATTATGGAATGGATTAAGCAAAGCAATCAAACAATGTACTAATATGATCCACTTCAAGAAACTCTTCAAACTTAAAGTGTTTACAAAGTACAAAGAAGAAGAACCATGATAAACATTCTGAATTTATTTAACTCATCCATTCTTTCATTATTTCACTCACAAAATAATCTTACTTATCTCAACATATGAAATGTAACTTACTTCACCAATTATCATTTATTTACTTATTTTATTGTGATTACTTATGGAGTATATTGTGAATAAATTGAGAACAGGAAGTGAACAAAAGTTTTAGCAACTGTTATGTAAAAGAAAAGGGGTAGGATTAAATAAGCTCTGCTTCTTCCTACTCCTTTTCGAACATGTTGAAAAGAGAAACTGGAGATTGTGATGTATCATGTTGTATACTTGCATGTTCGAAATAAACTCAAACTCATACTCATACTCATACTCCGAAAAATACGGTATATTCTTACAAGGACAGGCAACAAATGCTATTTTCCCGGTGTTTCAATTGATTTTTTTTAAATATACTTATGGTATTAAATGTGCAATCAAATCAATGTGCAGGACCCTACTTTAAAATAAAAAAAATGTTTACAGGTCATTTTACATGCATTTATATATTTCATTTCCTGGGCACGCCAATGGCACCGATTCGGTGGTCATACCCTGATGTTCACTAAAGTCATGATATAGTGATATTTTTTATATTTTTGACGATAATTATATTTTGTGCCACCCTTTTTCAAATGTTAGAGCAATGCTTGAAGCGACAACATTTTCTTTTCTTTTTTTAGCTACGCCATGTTGATGTGGGTTCATAGAACAACAAATCATTACAGAACAACCTCATGGAAAATAAGTTTGTGCAGAGCGAGTGTTGATGTAAAAATAATATATTCTTATTGTGCTTTTTTGCATCTTCTACAAACTTGTGATAACGGGAACTCGACTGAACTCTTTAATTGCCGGATCTCTTGTAAATAAACCCTGTTTTTAACATTGATTGACAGGTCGAATGATTGCGTTTGAATATCAGTGATATGCAAACAAGCAATTAAGCAGCAAACTGACATTTCCTATAGTGAGAACGTCGCTTTACACAGTTAGAACATGCAGAACCTGACAGCGTTTAAATAAAACATGCCACTCAGAAAGGCTTTTTCTCATCTATTTGACATTCTTTCGCAATAAAAAGATCAGATCTTCAAAGGGGGCGCTGGAGCCAAGGTATCTTGTGCCAGCATCAGAGGAAAACAGGATGAATGTTGAATGTTTTCCGGGCTGCAAAAGTTGTGTGAAAAAGAAAACGTGGTGCCTCCAACGCATATAGCTTTGGCTCTCCACGGGCCTCACTGTGCATTAAGACGGCTAGGAAATGTCAAACCTTCGCCGTGGGAAGCAAAGGGGTTTGAAAGAGAATTTGTGAAATGTGATGCAGTTGCGGGGGGACATGCAAAATAGGCTCGCCTCCATCAGCCACGTTGTAAATACACTGCAAAAAGTCAGTGTTCAAAAACAAGAAAAAAAATACAAAAATGAGGGGAATTTTACTTGAACTAAGCAAAATTATCTGCCAATAGAACAACAAAATTCGCCTTGTCAAGACTTTCCAAAACAAGTAAAATTAGCTAACCTCAATGAACCCAAAAATACCTTAAAATAAGTATATTCTCACTAATAACAAGTGCACTTGTCTTGGTAGAAATTTTTTTTTGACCTTTTTGCTCATTATGTTGAAAAATATTCTTAAATAAGTAAATGCTAGTGCCATTATCTTGACATAATGATATGCGCTCGGCATCATGATTTTTTTTTCATGCTTGAAGTAAGAAATGATTACTTTAAAAAAGTAGTTTTATACTTGTGAGTGTTGATGACACAGCTTTGCAACAGTTGATATTCTAGTTTCAAGCATGTTTTACTCAATATAGGTCATACAATCTCAGCAACAAGCTGTAATATCTTACTGAGATAATTTAGGACCAAAACCCTTAAAACAAGTAAAACACTATAACATAAAATCTGCTTAGTGAGAAGAATTATCTTATCAGACAGAAAATAAGCAAATATCACCCTTATGAGATATTTAATCTTACATAGATTTCAGTTTTTGCAGTGTATACACTGCAAAAAGTCAGTGTTCAAAAATAAGAAAAAAAAATACAAAAATGAGGGGTATTTTACTTGAACTAAGCAAAATTATCTGCCAATAGAACAAGAAAATTTGGCTTGTCAAGACTTTCCAAAACAAGTACAATTAGCTAACCTCAATGAACCCAAAAATACCTTAGAATAAGTATATTCTCACTAATAACAAGTGCACTTGTCTTGGTAGAAAAAAAAAGATACCTTTTTGCTCAATATGTTGAAGAATATTCTTAAATAAGTAAATGCTAGTGCCATTATCTTGACATAATGATATGCGCTCGGCATCATGATATTTTTTTCATGCTTGAAGTAAGAAATTATTACTTTAAAAAAGTAGTTTTATACTTGTGAGTGTTGATGACACAGCTTTGCATCCGTTAATATTCTAGTTTCAAGCATGTTTTACTCAATATAGGTCATAAAATCTCAGCAACAAGCTGTAATATCTTACTGAGATCATTTCGGACCAAAACCCTTAAAACAAGTAAAACACTCTATAACATAAAATCTGCTTAGTGAGAAGAATGATCTTATCAGACAGAAAATAAGCAAATATCACCCTTTTTTGAGATATTTACTTACTTAGATTTCAGTTTTTGCAGTGTATATATTGATTCTCCATCCACAGACATTCAGGAAACACATTTTGCAAGTTGATGAAAATGCTTTTATTCTTCAGATACAAATCAAGGACCACTCTCATATATAAGGAAACCATACTTGCCAACCCTCCCGAATTTTCCGGGAGACTCCCGAAATTCAGCGCCTCTCCCGAAAACCTCCCGGGACAAATATTCTCCCGAAAATCTCCCGATTTTCAGCCGGAGCTGGAGGCCACGCTCCCTCCAGCTCCATGAGGACCTGAGTGAGGACAGCCTTTTTTCACGACGGGAGGACAACAGGGTGACAAGAACTAAATCATCCAGACTAGAGACAAATTGTATTATTATGTTTATCTTACCTAAAAATAAATATATTTATTAATTTTTTTTTAAATAACTAAATATATTTTTACTATATTTTGCTAAAAACATCAAAATTAATTGTATATTTATTTGTATTTTTTCTGACTCCTTATTACATCTAGCCATAGAATTATACATTAAAATAAATAAATGATAAATGGGTTATACTTGTATAGCGCTTTTCTACCTTCAAGGTACTCAAAGCGCTTTGACAGTATTTCCACATTCACCCATTCACACACACATTCACACACTGATGGCGGGAGCTGCCATGCAAGGCGCTAACCAGCAACCATCAGGAGCAAGGGGTGAAGTGTCTTGCCCAAGGACACAACGGACGTGACTAGGATGGTAGAAGGTGGGGATTGAACCCCAGTAACCAGTAACCCTCCAATTGCTGGCACGGCCACTCTACCAACTTCGCCACGCCGTCCCCAAAATAAACATAATTGAAATAATTAATTTTAAATCATCATAATAATTCATTTAAAATGACCATATTTAATTATTAAAATAATTGCTTGTTTATCAACAACTTTAGCATTTTATTCATTACCGTATTTTCCGCACTATAAGGAGCACCTAAAAACCACAAATTTTCTCAAAAGCTGACAGTGCGCCTTATAACCCGGTGCGCTTTATATATGGATAAATATTAAGATTCATTTTCATAAAGTTTCGGTCTCGCAACTTCGGTAAACAGCCGCCATCTTTTTTCCCCGTAGAAGAAGCGCGCGGTGCATGCTGGGATATGTGACGTTTCATTTCCATTTGTGTGTTTATGTAAAGACCCCAAAATGGCTCCTATTAAGTGTGTTGTCTGTCTAATTATAAATAATGCAGACGAGGCGTGTTAACTGAGTTCTCAACGTTTACTCACAGCGTGCTCATAACCACATTCTAACTCCCAGCATACAACAACGCTTCTCAGGGCTACCGCGCATGCTCGTCACTATCGTTGCATGCTGGGTAGTGTAGTTGTTATATTTGCTAGCTCATAACATCACATTAAGAGACACGCTTACGCGCTTAATTCAATACTCGCCGTCATTCCGGGTGGATTGACAAAAGACCTCCAGCCGCTAGATATTGGTGTCAACAGGGCATTCGAAGCTAGACTGCTAACTGTGTGGGAACAGTGGATGACAGAAGGCGAACACACGTGACGTTCACCAAGACAGGGAGGCAGGGAGACAGCGCCAGACGACATTTTGGATCCCACATTCGCCCAACTTTTCAATTCGGACAACGAAGGAGAATAATTCGAGGGATTTATGAATGAAGAATAACTTCAGAAAGTGAGCGTTATGTTTATTTTGTGTGTTGTGACATTAACGTTCGAGCAACATTATGTTGCTATTGCTCTGCACTATTTTGAATTTTACTATGTTTGTGATTGCACATTTGCGTACATTTTGGGAGTGAACAGAGTTGTTAGAACGCTGGTTTTTAATATATTATTAAAGTTTGACTGACCTATCTGACTGGTTTTTTTGACATTCCTTTAGCGCAGTTAGATGCGGCTTCATTGAAGGCGCGGCTTTTAACCCAGGGCGCCTTATGGTGCGGAAAATACGGGCATTTTGAAGCTCTCAGAAGCCAAGTTAAGTTGTATTCCTTAATATTTATTTATGCAAGATTGAAGTATCAATTATCTAAACACAGTTTTGTTTGCATATTTTCAGGATATATATATATATATATATATATATATGTATGTATGTATGTATGTATGTATGTATGTATGTATTAAATACTTGACTTGGTGAATTCCAGCTGTCAATATACCCTCCCCTCTTAACCACTTCCCCAACCACGCTCCGCCCCACCCCCCTACCACGCCCCCCACCCCCACCCTCCCGAAATCGGAGGTCTCAAGGTTGGCAAGTATGAAGGAAACTAATATATGAAGTTTACTTCAACCGGTAGTGGAAGTTCTTTTTTGGTTAGGTTTTTGCTTTTGCGTTCATTAGCAAAATGTGCATGTTCTTCTACTAAGGCCCGTTCTACACTAGGTTATCCATGCAGGGTAAATCCCACCTAACCTTATCCGTGTCCATACACAACAATGCTACCGTTTAAGACCCTCTCCTCCGTCCGCCGGCGCAACGCAACCTAGTACGCATGCGCGAAAAAATGTGCGCGTCATAGTCACCTCTGACCTGGAAGTGTATCCTTACCCTGTGTTTCAGTGTAGACTATTGCCACATTTCTTTTAACAGTAAATGAATGTTACGTTCGATAGGGGAAGGAGACGACACCACGAGGAAGGTCAGGTTAACAGGTTTATTCAAACCTTTGATGAGTGTGTGGGAGGTGTGTGCTACTCTAAGTGTGTGGTGCCAGATGATGTGAAGTGAATTATATTTATATAGCGCTTTTTTCTAGTGACTCAAAGCGCTTTTACATAGTGAAACCCAATATCTAAGTTACATTTAAACCAGTGTGGGTGGCACTGGGAGAAGGTGGGTAAAGTGTCTTGCCCAATGACACAACGACAGTGACTAGCATGGCGGAAGTCGGGATCGAACCTGGAACCCTCAAGTTGCTGGCACGGCCACTCTACCAACCGAGCTATACCGCCCCGATGTGTAGAATTAATAATGTAAATGTTACCAGGGTTGTTGTAAGTGCGTGTTGGGTGTATCGTTCGTCAGTCCAGAGGGGCGAGGATTAGTGATTTAGAAGTAGCTAAAACACTGCCGACTGGGGCTGGACATTAGCCGCTAGCTAACTAGCTAGCAAGCGTCTTAAAGCACCTTTTCCGGTGGGCGTTTCAGTGTTATAACTTCGCCTTTATCGTTTATCGTTAGTTTTTAAGCCAAAATGTGTCTGTTCTCCCTTTTCTGTCTACACACTGTGTCTGCTTGTAAGTACTCCGTGATTGTGCACTGCCGAACATGCTCGTCTGCTCGTAAACCAGCAATGACACGACGTGACAACGACGAGGGCGGTATAGTACCGAATATTATTCATTAGTATCGCGGTACTATACTAATATCGGTATACCGTACAACCCTAACGGAGACAGCCTTCAACTTCCTGTCCAGTTATGAACAATCTGAACCAACCACAAGGACGTTTCGTGGTTGTTGCAGATTCGCCACTTCGGCCGTCTCAAAGCTTTCAAGCGTTCTCGTTCTTCTTTTCTCAGTGAGGTGGCTAAATTTGGTCGACTTTTAACTCCGAGCTTGTTTTCCCGCTCGCCGGATTCCCACCTCGTTCGCCTCGATGGAGCTCATATCGCCGATTCTTATTGAAGAGGAAACAGCGGCGGCTGAGCGACCTCGTTACTTGGATAATGACTAATCTGCTTCCATCCAGGTCGGAGTCGGTGGATGTGGCTAATGATGTGGCTGCAGCATTGTCTGGGAATGCAGAGCTCAAGCTCAAACGCACACACACACACACACACACACACACACACACACACACACACACACACACACACACACACACACACACACACCCACACACTTGAACCAATCAACTCTGCCTTTCCTCTTTAAAGGACCATTCATCTGCATTACCCCACAGCCTCAAACATGTACGCGATATTCCGTCTTTATTTCATGGCTGCAGGCGATACATCAAAAATGAGAACATGCAGACTTGACCACCACGTTTCAAACGCCAAGTTGAGAACTTTAGCACGTCACTATTTCATTCATGCAAGGCATTAAATCCAATGCCGCAGTTCCACTCGGCTTAGAGCCTCATTGATTTAATTGTACTGTAAATTTCATTCAGTCTCACGATCAATCTCGCTTCTGACTGCAGTGGAAAAAGCTCAGTTGAAGCTAAACAGAGCGTGTCCAGGACAAAAAAAAAAAGGCTTCATGTGGTGTAACCTAAACAGTATTTCAAGTTTAACCAAAAGAAGGGAAATACAAGACAACCCCAAATGACCGCCTTCACCACCGCTTGTTTGCTCCAACTCCCCGTCCCTCTGTTGCGAGTTTGTTGTGACTAAATGTAACGTGTTTATGATTGCATTGCAAATTAGGTTTTTTCCCTTGGACTCAGTCTGGACCCCCTCTTGCGGATCCAGCCGTTGACTGATATTTTTTTACTCTCCCCCCTTTCCCAATATCACCTTTTTCTCACCTTTTTTTAAGGAGCGCCGTAAAAATGGCTGCGCCGTCGGCGGTCTTGTCTTGTCTGCCTGTAACGTATGTCTGCTCTTAGTGGGACTGTGCCCAAAATATACTTTTCAGTTCTTATGTGTCTTGTGCATGTTAAGAATTGACAATAAATCATCTTGAATCTTGAATGAAGCAGATCCCTTCATATAGGATAGGATAGACTTTGTGTATCCCACTATGGGAAAATTATGTGGTTGCAGTGTACATTCAAAAAGTCCACAAAAAAATAGGGTAAAACACATGAAAACAAGAAAGGAACAGTAAAGAACACAAAAACATAAAAAAAAAACCACAGAGCTGATGCATCCATTTCTACATAGAGCTACAAAAGTAAAAAGTAGAGATGTCCGATAATGGCTTTTTTGCCGATATTCCGATATTGTCCAACTCTTAATTACCGATTCCGATATCAACCGATACTGATATATACAGTCGTGGAATTAACACATTATTATGCCTAATTTTGTTGTGACGCCCCGCTGGATGCATTAAACAATGTAACAAGGTTTTCCAAAATAAAGCAACTCAAGTTATGGAAAAAAAAGCCAACACGGCACTGCCATATTTATTATTGAAGTCACAAAGTGCATTTTTTTTTTTAACATGCCTCAAAACAGCAGCTTGGAATTTGGGACATGAGGAGGTTGAGGTGGGCGGGGTTGGGGGGGGGGGGGTAGGGGGTTGCGGGGGGTGTCCCGGAAGAGTTAGTGCTGCAAGGGGTTCTGGGTATTTGTTCTGTTGTGTTTATGTTGTGTTACGGTGCGGATGTTCTCCCGAAATGTGTTTGTCATTCTTGTTTGGTGTGGGTTCGTAGTGTGGCGCATATTTGTAACAGTGTTAAAGTTGTTTATACGGCCACTCTCAGTGTGACCTGTATGGCTGTTGACCAAGTATGCTTGGCATTCACTTGTATGTGTGAAAAGCCGTAGATATTATGTGACTGGGCCAGCACACAAAGGCAGTGCCTTTAAGGTTTATTGGCGCTCTGTACTTCTCCCTACGTCCGTGTACACAGCGGCGTTTTAAAAAGTCATACATTTTACTTTTTGAAACCGATACCGATAATTTCCAATATTACATTTTAAAGTATTTATTGGCCGATAATATCGGCAGTCCGATATTATCGGACATCTCTAGTAAAAAGCAACAAAAAAAACTAAATTGAGCAATGAAAAAAACATACCGTGCACATACAATTGCATCATGCATAGAGAAACAACAAAAAAAGATCAACACACACTAGTGTTGTCCCGATACCAATATTGGGTATAATTGTATATGGATAGTATTTCTGGTATGTTATATTCAAAATTAATTAATTAAATGGTAAGTATTTGGATGATTACTTTTTACTTTTACATGAGTCATATTACTCTGACATAATCTTGAGTACAATTTACTCTCGGTCCTACCCCCACACCCACTTTGGGAGCCTGGGACCAATCAGCATTTCTCCACTTTCTGAACGTTTTACTTCACTTTCACTTTCCTTTTCTTTAACGCACTTCCATCAGAATAATCTGCTCAGGCTAGGGAGGAATGCTGAAAGAAAGAAAAATGTCATGACTCCATATAAAACCTTTAAAGACCTGAGGACCATTTCAGTCCGTCCTCAGTACTGGCACACACACACACACACACACACACACACACACACACGCAGACACACACACACACACACACACACACACACACACGCACACATTTCTCAATGTGCATGGTCTGGTTTTTATCGACTGCAACATTTACGGCCTTAGATTGCTCACTCGCTTTCACATGCACCAAAATGAAAAGCAAACACACACACACACACACACACACACACACACACAGACACACACATTCTAGTATGTATTACCTTCTTGAGACCTCCGAAAAATGCCTTCCTCTTTCGGACCACCCTTTCTAGATAGATAAAGATTTATATTTACAACATTAACAATATATACATACGATGCAAATATAAAAAAGCTTGTTGTGAAAAATGAGTTGGAATTTCACGAGAAAAAGGTCACAATTTCACAAGAAAAACTTAGAATTTTGGCAGTTATAATAGTCGTAATTTTACTCAACGCAAGTCAAAATTTTACAAGAAAAACTGAACATTTGGGCAATATTATGATAAAAGTTGGAATTTTACTCAATAACAGTCGCAATTTTTACAAGAAAAAGCTTAACATTTTGGCAATTTTATGAAAAGAGTTGTCATTTTACTCGGCAAAAGTCAACGTTTTATAAGAAAACTTAAACATTTTGGCAATATTATAATAATAATCTGAATTTTGCTTGAATTATTATTATTATGACAAAAGTCCTAATTTTGCTAAAAAAATGTCATTATTTTAAAAGAACAACAACAAAATTGGCAATATTGTGATAAAAGTCAGAATTGTTTATGACAAATGTCACCATTTTGCATTAAAATGTAATAATTTTACATTAAAAGTAATAATTTTATGAGAAAATATTGCAATATTACAGAAACAGAAAGAATATGGGAAATTGTTCCCAATTTTATAAGAAAAAAGTCGACACATTGTGAGAAAGACTGCTTTTAGTTTTTTTGTTTTTTAATGTTTTGTTTGTAATTTATTTATTTATTTATTTATTATTTACTTCATATGTCTCTATATACAAATATATACATTTTTTAATTACTTTTGGCCAAAGGGAGCTCATTTAACTTTCTTACACACACTTGTTATTCCATATGTTGGTCAGAGGGAGAGCACTTCGAATTTCTGCACACACACACTTGTTATTTCATATGTTGACCAGAGGGGGAGCACTTTTAAAACCGACACACAGTCAATTTGAAAAATCCCTCCTTTTTGGGACCACCCTAATTTTGATAGATTTCACCAGCAGGGGTCCAAATGAGACATTCTCTTATCAGATGCAGTGGTTTTCCCTATCGGGACCATGGTTTGGGTCCTAACTTGTTCACTGGTCCTTATATGGAAGGCACTTTTCCTTGTTGATGTCTCAAGCAGGGTAGAAATACAGGAACACACACACACACACACACACACACACACACACACACTTGCTGATCTTGTGACATGTTTTGTGCTCATTGGGTGATGCTAATGCTATCAGGCATGTACAGTGTGCTCTAACAACAGACGGGGGAGTGGAGGGGCGCGGGGTTAGCGTGCACGTGTTTGCTCGTGCGTGCACGTGTGCACACTTACGGCTCCTAAAAGCCAATTAAGAGCGCGCAGCACCCACGGCCTCCCCCGTCCTGTAAATGAAGAGGTGAATTAAACATCACCGCAACCAGATGGAAAGAAATCAGAGGGATAGAGAGAAGGTTGAATAATTGAAGACAGGGGGGGAGGAGGGGGCAGGAATGTCGTAAAAAAAAAAACAAGAAAGAAATAAAAGAAAAATGTGTGGGGGGGTGATAAAACTGAAATAAGAGATGAAATGAAATGTAGGAAGTATCAGAAGTCAATTAGAGAAACTGCTGCAGGGGGAAGCAAATAGCATGGGGGTATGGGGGTTGTGAATTGAACAGTGTGTGTGCGTGTGTGCGTGTGTGTGCACAAATAGGAACGATTCAAACTATACAAAAGTCCCTGTTTGAAGGTAATCAGGTCGGGTTGCGCCACCGTGATGACTACACCCTGCTAAATTGCATTACGACGCCATATTCTATACAACTTCATGCTTCTTTGTGTGTGTGTGTGTGTGTGTGTGTGTGTGTGTGTGTGTGTGTGTGTGTGTGTGTGTGTGTGTGTGTGTGTGTTCTGGCAATGCCTAACTTAATGGGGACATCACTCTGTTTACACAGTCACCTTTAGGGGACCTCTGACGGTATGGGGACAAAAAAGCACGTCCCCTAAAGGGAAACCTTTTTAAATGATAGTCCTCTTCAGAATGGATCCGACGAAGTGATTTTTAAGCTTTGGCCCATAAAACATGTTTACTGGTTAGTTTGAGTGTGAGACATTTGCACAGCAGCCCCCTCATCGGGCTGTAGCTGGTACTGCACTCGCTCTTTTAAATGGTCCTCAGTAGTCACGTACAAATGTGTGTGAATTATGCAAAATGATTTAAATTTGGTCCCCATGAACCATATTAACTCTTTTTCCCCGTGGTCCCCAGTAAGAATGATCAGCACATTACTTCATCAATCCAGAGATTTAAAGATGTGTATGTTCTAACTGGGCAGTGGCCATTTTACCCAATTTTTTGTATGCCTCCACAATCTGTAGAAAGGGTGGTCCCCACAAGTGATGATCAAAACCTTGGTCCCCATTCTAAATGATAACCAGTATGTGTGTATGTGTGTGGTATCAGTGCAGCTCTCACTATATCCAACTATCCACTGAAAATGAGTCGCCACACACCTTTATTGTCTGAATATCTAGTTGAAAACTCAAGTGAGTGCCTGTCTCACAGTCAGGCATGGTGGGATAGTATTATATTTACCTGACGTCACGTCCGGCTCATTAAATATGCGAGGCTCGAAGTGGTCCAACGAGTGTCCGTTGTCAAAGCGTTACGGGCGGCATTTTGCCTTTCTCGAGGTAAAAGTGCCCTATGCTCGCATTGTTTTAGGCTGTCGGAACCGTTCAAATTGCAAAAAGAGGAAAAAAGTTTCTTCAGAGTACCTCGAGAGGAACTAAAGAAGGGAAAACTATGTCAAGATGAAGTGAAGTGAATTATATTTATATAGCGCTTTTTCTCTAGTGACTCAACGCGCTTTACATAGTGAAACCCAATATCTAAGTTACAGTTAAACCAGTGTGGGTGGCACTGGGAGAAGGTGGGTAAAGAGTCTTGCCCAAGGACACAACGGCAGTGACTAGGATGGCGGAAGCGGGGATCGAACCTGGAACACTCAAATTGCTGGCATGGCCACTCTACCAACCGAGTTATACCGCCCCGATGTTACAAAGTCGAGAAACGCACATGGTTGCAGTCATCACTTTGTTAAAGGTTTGTTTGATATAGTTTCAACATTTAGTATTTCCCATTTAAGTAGTATCCCAAACCCAAAACCAGTGAAGTTGGCACGTTGTGTAATTTGTAAATAAAAACAGAATACAATGATTTGCAAATCCTTTTCAACTTATATTCAATTGAATAGACTGCAAAGACAAGATATTTAATGTTCGAACTGAGAAACTTAATTTTTTTTTGCAAATAATCATTAGTTTAGAGTTTAATGTCAGCAACACATTGCAAAAAAGTTGGCACAGGGGGATTTTTTCCACTGTGTTACATGGCCTTTCCTTTTAACAACACTCAGTAAACGTTTGGGAACTGAAGAGACCAATTTTTGAAGCTTTTCAGGTGGAATTATTTCCCATTTTTAATTGATTGTACAGCTTAAGTTGTTCAACAGTCCGGGGTCTCAGATGTGGTATTTTACGCTTCATATTGCGCCACACATTTTCAATGGGAGACAGGTCTGGACTACAGGCAGGCCAGTCTAGTACCCGCACTATTATACTATGAAGCCACGCTGTTGTAACACGTGGCTGCATTGTCTTGCTGAAATAAGCAGGGGCGTCCATGATAACGTTGCTTGGATGGCAACATATGTTGCTCCAAAACCTGTATGTACCTTTCAGCATTAATGGTGCCTTCACAGATGTGTAAGTTAGCCATGCCTTGGGCACTAATACACCCCCGTACCATCACAGGTGCTGGCTTTTGAACTTTGCGCCTAGAACAATCCGGATGGTCTTTTTCCTCTTTGTTCCGTAGGACACAACGTCCACAGTTTCCAAAAACAATTTGAAATGTGGACTCGTCAGACCACATAACACTTTTCCACTTTGCATGAGTCCATCTTAGATGAGCTTAGGCCCAGAGAAGCCGGCGGCGTTTCTGGGTGTTGTTGATAAATTACTTTTGCTTTGCATAGTAGAGTTTTAACCTGCACTTACAGATGTAGCGACAGACAGTAGTTACTGATATTGGTTTTCTGAAGTGTTCCTGAGCCCATGTGATGATATCTTTTACACATTAGTGTCGGTTTTTGATGCAGTACCACCTGAAGGTTCGAAAGTCACGGGCATTCAATGTTACGTTCAGTGATTTCTCCAAATTCTCTGAACCTTTTGATGATATTACGGACCGTAAATGGTGAAATCCCTAAATTCCTTACAATAGGTCGTTGAGAAATGTTGTTCTTAAACTGTTCGACAATTTGCTCACACATTTGTTCACAAAGTGGTGACCCTCGCCCCATCCTTGTTTGTGGATGACTGAGCATTTCATGCCAATCATGGCACCCGCCTCTTCCCAATTAGCCTGTTCACCTGTGGGATTTTCCAAATAAGTGTTTGATGAGCATTCCTCAACTTTCTCAGTTTTTTTTGCCACTCTTGCCAGCTTTTTTGAAACATGTTGCAGGCATCAAATTCCAAATGAGCTAATATTTGCAAAAATTAACAAAGTTTTCTAGTTCGAACGTTAAGTATCTTGTCTTTCCAGTCTATTCAATTGAATATAGGTTGACAAGAATATTCTGTTTTTATTTACGATTTACACAACGTGTTAACTTCACTGGTTTTGGGTTTTGTAGTTTCAACGTTTAGTATTTCCCATTTAAGTATTATCTTGACATTATAGTATTTGTATTTCATCCTGTTTCGGAGTTCTTTAAGATGCATTTTTACTACGAGTGTTTCATAAACCACCAAATCGGCGAGTCTTAATAAAACAAAGCAAAACTGAGCAAATATAGTTATAGTTATATTTTATAAAGACGGGGAAAAACCATGTGAACTCATAACAGCGCGTGCAACAGCAACAAGGCAACATGGCCATGCAGTTACAGTGAGCTGCGATCACTTCCCCTCTCTTCTTTCACAAGCAACCAAGTGCTATCTTTGATCATCTGTATGAGTGGTTAGAATAATGGAAAAAAGAAAAGAAAAACTGAATCAAGGCTATCAAGTGCTACTCACAGTTTGTTTACAAGGACGCGTCCTTGCAAGACGTGAAGTTAAATCATGAAATGCAACCTTACCCAAGCAAAAAACGAGGCATGATTCATCCGTGAGAGTCTTGATACCAATTTCCTTGACCCAGCCACACACAAAGGAGTTGTAGACCTCCATGCTTTTTCAAGTTTTCATCTGTTTTGTTGTGTAGAATGACGTCTAGAGCAGTCTTTTTCAACCACTAGTGTGCCGCGGGATACAGTCTGGTGTGCCGTGGGAGATGGTCTAATGTCACCTACTTGGGTTAAAAATATTTTTTGAAAACCAGTAATTCCAGTCTGAAAATTATGTGTTGTTGTTAAGTGGTCGGCAGAGTAACCGTGTAATACTCTTCCATATCAGTAGGTGGCAGCCGGTAGCTAATTGCTTTGTAGATGTCGGAAACAGCGGGAGGCAGTGTGCAGGTAAAAAGGTGTCAACCCAAAAATAAACAAAAGGTGAGTGCCCCTAAGAAAAGGCATTGAAGCTTAGGGAAGGCTATGCGGAACAAAACTAAAACTGAACTGTCTTACAAAGTAAACAAAAACAGAATGCTGGACAACAGCAAAAACTTACTGTGGAGCAAGGACAATGTACGTCGGAACATGACATGACAGTCAACAATGTCCCCGCAAAGAAGGATGAAAACAACTGAAATATTCTTGATCGCTAAAACAAAGTAGATGCGGGAAATATCGCTCAAAGGAAGACATGAAACTGCTACAGGAAAATACCTAAAAATAGAAAAAGCCACCAAAATAGGAGCGCAAGACAAGAAGTAAACCAGTAATTACAGTCTGAAAATTATGTGTTTTTGTTAAGTGGTCGGCAGAGTAACTGTGTAATACTCTTCCATATCAGTAGGTGGCAGCCGCTAGCTAATTGCTTTGTAGATGTCGGAAACAGCGGGAGGCAGCGTGCATGTAAAAAGGTGTCAAATGCTTAAACCAAAAATAAACAAAAGGTGAGTGCCCATAAGAAAAGGCATTTAAGTTTAGGGAAGGCTATGCGGAACGAAACTAAAACTGAACTGGCTTACAAAGTAAACAAAAACAGAATGCTGGACTTCAGCAAAAACTTACTGTGGAACAAGGACAATGTACGTCGGAACATGACATGACAGTCAACAATGTCCCCGCAAAGAAGGATGAAAACAACTGAAATATTCTTGATCGCTAAAACAAAGTAGATGCGGGAAATATCGCTCAAAGGAAGACATGAAACTGCTACAGGAAAATACCTAAAAATAGAAAAAGCCACCAAAATGGGAGCGCAAGACAAGAAGTAAAACACTACACACAGCAAAAACAGCAAAAAACTCCAAATAAGTCAGGGTGTGATGTGGCAGGTGGTGACAGTACACCTACTTTGAGACAAGACCTATATTGATACAGTACAACTACTTTGAGACAATACCTATAGTGATACAGTACACCTACTTTGAGACAAGACCTATATTGATACAGTACAACTACTTTGAGACAAGACCTATAGTGATACAGTACACCTACTTTGAGACAAGACCTATATTGATACAGTACAACTACTTTGAGACAATACCTATAGTGATACAGTACACCTACTTTGAGACAAGACCTATATTGATACAGTACACCTACTTTGAGACAAGACCTATATTGATACAGTACAACTACTTTGAGACAAGACCTATAGTGATACCGTACACCTACTTTGAGACAAGACCTATAGTGATACCGTACACCTACTTTGAGACAAGACCTATATTGATACAGTACACCTACTTTGAGACAAGACCTATAGTGATACGGTACACCTACTTTGAGACAAGACCTATATTGATACAGTACAACTACTTTGAGACAATACCTATAGTGATACAGTACACCTACTTTGAGACAAGACCTATATTGATACAGTACACCTACTTTGAGACAAGACCTATATTGATACAGTACAACTACTTTGAGACAAGACCTGTAGTGATACAGTACACCTACTTTGAGACAAGACCTATATTGATACAGTACACCTACTTTGAGACAAGACCTATAGTGATACAGTACACCTACTTTGAGACAAGACCTATATTGATACTGTACACCAACTATAGTCATGCATGGTTGGTTATGACTGTTAAAATCAGAAAACGAGCAAAAAAATCTAGCAATGCAGTAGAATTCATCCCTATATGCTTAATAAAAGATTTGTTGAGTGATATCAAAAGTTATCCGTCTCTCTCGTTACCAGACATGTCAAACTATCCGGTGCTCTAGATCTAGACCATTGTTTTTCAACCTTTTTTGAGCCAAGGCACATTTTTTGCGTTGAAAAAATCATGCGGCTACCCTCAGTGTGACCTGTGTGGCTGTTGACCAAGTATGCCTTGCATTCACTTGTGTGTGTGAAAAGCCGTAGATATTATGTGATTGGGCCGGCACGCAAAGGAAGTGCCTTTAAGGTTTATTGGCGCTCTGTACTTCTTCCTTTGTCCGTGTACACAGCGGCGTTTTAAAAAGTAATAAATTTTACTTTTTGAAACCGATACCGATAATTATGAAACCGATACCGATCATTTCCGATATTACATTTTAAAGCCCGATATTATCGGACATCCCTAACTAGAAAACAAGTTGTCTTGTACGTTCACTATTTTATTTAAGGACAAACCTGCAATAAGAAACAGATGTTTAATGCACCCTAAGATTTTTTGTTAAAATAAAGCCATTAATGCAATTTTTGTGGTCCCCTTTATTTAGAAAAGTATCGAGAAGTATCGAAATAATTTCGCTACCGGTACCAACATATTGGTATGGGGACAACACTAATTGCTGGTATGGCCACAGTGTGCACGTCTGGTGCATACTTGCCAACCCTCCCGATTTTTCCAGGAGACTCCCGAATTTCATTGCCCCTCCCGAAAATCTCCCGGGACAACCATTCTCCCAAATTTCTTCCGATTTTCACCCAGGGCAGGGGTCGGCAACCCGCGGCTCTAGAGCCGCATGCGGCTCTTTAGCGCCGCCCTAGTGGCTCTCTGGAACTTTTTAAAAAATGTATGAAAAATAGAAAAAGATGAGGGGAAAAAATATAATTTTTGTTTTAATATGGTTTCGTAGGAGGACAACCATAACACAAACCTCCCTAATTGTTATAAATCACACTGTTTATATTAAACATGCTTCACTGATTCGAGTATTTGGCAAGCACCGTTTTGTCCTACTAATTTTGGCGGTCCTTGAACTCACCGTAGTTTGTTTACATGTATAACTTTCTCCGACTTTCTAGGACGTGTTTTATGCCACTTCTTTTTCTGTCTCATTTTGTCCACCAAACTTTAAACGTTGTGCATTAATGCACAAAGGTGAGTTTTGTTGATGTTATTGACTTGTGTGGAGTGCTAATCAGACATATTTGGTCACTGCGTGACTGCAAGCTAATCGATGCTAACATGCTATTTAGGCTAGCTATATGTACATATTGCATCATTATGCCTCATTTGTAGCTATATTTGAGCTCATTTAGTTTCCTTTAAGTCCTCTTAATTCAATTTATATCTCATGACACACTGTCTCTATGAAATATGGCTGTTAATTTTTTGCGGCTCCAGACAAATTTGTTTTTGTATTTTTGGTACAATATGGCTCTTTCAACATTTTGGGTTGCCGACCCCTGACCCAGGGCAACCATATGCACTGCCTTTAGCGTCCTCTACAACCTGCCGTCGCGTCCGCTTCTTCACCATACAAACAGCACGCCGGCCCAATCACATGTTGAATGCGACTTCTGCAGACACACGTAAGTGACTGCAAGACATACTTGATCAACAGCCATGCAGGTCACACTGAGGGTGGCCGTATAAACAACTGTAACACTGTTACAAATATGCGCCACACGGTGAACCCACACCAAACAAGAATGACAAACACATTTCGGGAGAACATCCGCACCGTAACACAACATAAACACAACAGAGCAAATAACCAGAATCCCTTGCAGCCCTAACTCTTCCGGGCTACAATAAACACCCCCGCTACCACCAAACCCCCCCCCCCCAAGCCCGCCCACACTTTCTCCCGAATTCGAAGGTCTCAAGGTTGGCAAGTACGGTCTAGTGTTGCTCATATCTGCTCCACTGAATGCTCAGGGAGTTTTTGTGTTTGCTCACACGCATGGAAAATTACAGATAACATTGCTTTGCTGTGGCAGAAGTTGGGATAATGCCCAGTATTCCATATCATTCCATTATATGGATCTACTTTGGAATTTTCTGACACAAAACATCTGTTCAAACCTCATTGGTCCGTGATTGATCGCTGACTGTAAACTCTTCAATAAATGAACATTTACCATATTGGACCAAATGTGTGTGGACACTTGATTCATGCAAGTGGTTTGGTGTGTTGGTGTGTGCGCGCGTGTGTGGTGAATGCCCCTGGTTGAGCTTTAGCAAGTGTGTGAGTTTTTCTGTGCGTGTGATTTGCAGTAAGTGCTCTCGTTTGCTCAGCGTCTCCTCAGCCATTGGCGTCACGCTGCTGCTCTGCTCTGCTGGAAGTGAAATGAAAGCAGCGGTGGGCGGCGAGGGCGACGCTGGGAAATCAACAAACAACAACAAAGAGTGTGCGTGGGTGTGTATGTGTGTGTGTGTGTGTGTGTTGCTTCCTGCTTGTGTGCATCAGTCTCATCAGTGCGATGCTTCAATGACATTTACGGACTGTCCAGTCAACTAGCGTCAGCGCGTCGGCCCACTGACACGACAACCTTTGACCCCAGCTACCTCAGGCTCCATGAGTCAGATATATCTGAAAATCAATAGTGTTCTTTTAATGAATATTGTATTGTGCCTGGTTGAAAGGCCAGTCCGGACCACGCCTTGTTTTGACCTTTCAACTCTATTACACCAAACGTCTTAAATCTAGTTGAGTTCAAAATCAATAGGATTAGAGATGTCCGATAATGGCTTTTTTGCAGATATTTCGATACTGTCAAACTCTTAGTTACCGATTCCGATATCAACCGATACCGATATATACAGTCGTGGAATTAACACTAATTATGCCTAATTTTGTTGCGATGCCCCGCTGGATGCATTAAACAATGTAACAAGGTTTTCCAAAATAAATCAACTCAAGTTATGGAAAAAAATGCCAACATGGCACTGCCATATTTATTATTGAAGTCACAAAGTGCATAATTTTTTTTAACATGCCTCAAAACAGCAGCTTGGAATTTGGGACATGCTCTCCCTGAGAGAGCATGAGGAGGTTGAGGTGGGCAGGGTTGGGGGGGCTCTGTTGAGGTGGTGGGGTAGGGTATAGCGGGGGGTATATATTGTAGCGTCCCGGAAGAGTTAGTGCTGCAAGTGGTTCTGGGTATTTGTTCTGTTGTGTTTATGTTGTGTTACGGTGCAATGTTATCTGTCATTTTTCATGTGTGTGAGCAAACACAAAAACTCCCTGAGCATTCAGTGGAGCAGATATGAGCAACACTAGACCATACTTGCCAACCTTGAGACCTTCGAATTCGGGAGAAAGTGTGGGCGGGGTTGGGGGGGGGGGGGGCGGGGTTTGGAGGTAGCGGGGGTGTATATTGTAGCCCGTAAGAGTTAGGGCTGCAAGGGGTTCTGGGTATTTGTTCTGTTGTGTTTATGTTGTGTTATGGTGCAATGTTATCTGTCATTTTTCATGTGTGTGAGCAAACACAAAAACTCCCTGAGCATTCAGTGGAGCAGATATGAGCAACACTAGACCATACTTGCCAACCTTGAGACCTTCGAATTCGGGAGAAAGTGTGGGCGGGGTTGGGGGGGGGGGGCGGGGTTTGGAGGTAGCGGGGGTGTATATTGTAGCCCGTAAGAGTTAGGGCTGCAAGGGGTTCTGGGTATTTGTTCTGTTGTGTTTATGTTGTGTTACGGTGCGGATGTTCTCCCGAAATGTGTTTGTCATTCTTGTTTGGTGTGGGTTCACAGTGTGGCGCATATTTGTAACAGTGTTAAAGTTGTTTATGCGGCCACCCTCAGTGTGACCTGTATGGCTGTTGACCAAGTATGAATGGCATTCACTTGTGTGTGTGAAAAGCCGTAGATATTATGTGAAGTGCCTTTAAGGTTTATTGGCGCTCTGTACTTCTCCCTACGTCCGTGTACCACTCTGTACAGCGGCATTTTAAAAAGTCATAAATTTTACTTTTTGAAACCGATACCGATAATTTCCGATATTACATTTTAAAGCATATATATCAGCCGATAATATCGTCAGTCCGATATTATCGGACATGTCTAAATAGGATTATTTCTGTCACAATTGAAAATATTTTGTGATATTATTCAAGGCATCTATTGGTTGAGAATCAGCACTTGGATTTGATGGATTCTGAATGACAATATCAATAGGGTTCTTGCTCTCTGACACAACAAGAAGCCCTAGAAATGTAGCGGTACAGTGAAGAATGTCATGTCTTGGTGATCATGTTTAGTTTGGCTATGTTCTGTTTGGTTTTTGCACTCTGTCAGTTCCTGTTTTTTCACTCCCTTTTTTGTTTCCATGACTACCAATCAGTTCACCTGTCCTCACGACTCACACACCTGATTCATTTGAACTCACGCACCTGTTTTCAATCACCACACGACTATTTAAGCCTGTCATTTTCTTTTGGTCGGCCTGGCGACATCACATTCATGCTCTGCACTCTTGACACGCTGCTTACTCTGTCCAGGTCATAGTTCATGCTGCTCTTTTCTTGCCACGTAAGTTTTTTGTTTATTCAAGCCACTGTTTTGTACCTCCGCTGTGAGTGCCTTTTGTTTGTTCCTTTTTTCCATAGTTCTGCCTTTGTGCTAGTTTTGTTTTATTAGCCAAGTTTGTTCCCCGCCTTGTGCGTGCCTTTTGTTTATACTTTTTATAGTCTATTATTAAATAATGTATTTAACTTCACGCCATGTCCGGTCCAATTCCTATGCATCTCGGGAAAACAAACCACTTCATAGTCCTCGTCATGACAAAGAAGGAGACGACACTGAGACAGGGACGTCGTTTAGCTTGCGGCATGTTTTTTTGCGCAAATGTGTGACGTGTGTAATTAAACCAAATACGTGACCATACTATGTGAAGCGATTATCTGTTGAGTTTTACCGGGAGGTGTTGGAGGTGCGTGTTGAGGCAGATGCGGTTGTCCAGAAAGGGCAAGGCAGGCTCGGAGGTCCGGGGACAGGCAAGTGGTCAAGGGCTGGAGCGAGGCATCATTGTCCAAGGGCAGGCGAAAGGTCAATATCCGGGAAGGCAGCGGGGAGTCCAAAGGGGATCCGGGGAGACGAGACACACTGCTAGAAATCAGGGAATGACGCAAGGCTGCAGGATGACGACACAGGACTAGACACAGTGAGCACAGAGGAGGGGAGACACAGAGAGCAAGGAAGCACATAGGCGAGGAGAGATAGAGACGTGTGGGGCTTAATGTACGGATAGAAGTAGCTACGTTCTGGCACTGGAAAAGTGGACACGCTGGCTTAAGAAGGCAGGGGAGCTTTCATCAGCGTCAGCGTTGATTGTAGATTGAGTGCGGAGGCGCGACTGCAGTAGGAGCTTGAGCCCTAACAAGAAATCCCGGATCCTACTGTGCATCCTAAAAAAAAATCTATCGTTTTCTTCCTTTGTCACCAACAAATAGTAAAATAAAGAGCAGATAAGATTTTTCTCTGGTAGAGAATGATCCCCAACCTTTGACATGATCTCGCTGAGGAACCTTCAAAGATTATACATGAAAAATCAGTAGAGACAAATACCTTTTTTTTGAAGAGGTTCTATTCTGAATTAGAATCAGTAGAGGTGACAGATACACTTTCTTATTGGATTGTTACTCAACTCGAGCATCATTCAAAATCATTTAGATGTATTACCGAACCTACAATGTTAGAGCAATGTTCATCAACATTTTGAAATAGTTCTTACTGGTACTTTCTGAAACGTGAAAGTGCTTCAGTTGAGAATTATGAGTTGCCGTTCTTTCCTATGTGCAAGTCTGTCAGTGTGTGTGTGTGTTTTAATTAAGTGTTTGGATGTGTCCCTTTAATCCAGGCCTGGGCAATTATTTTGACTCGTGGGCCACATTTAGAGAAAAAAATGTGTCTGGGGGCCGGTATATCTATTTTTAGGAACACTAATACAAAACTTCACAATAATGTCTGATTGAATGCTAAAAACGTTATGACAGACCGCCTTAAAAAACGTAATGGAATTTTACATTTTTCTATGAACGATAAAACACTGAATATTGACAAGTCACACCCCCTTTCGATCGACATATTTTACAATCAAGTGAAACGCAACAAAAATGCAACAAACAGTGAAATATGAACGCGAAGGGTACAAAATAAACCCACCGACAATCTGATATATCTGATACATCACTAAGCTTTAGAACTTTGTTGTGAAAATCTCCTTCCGCGTCTGTGGAAACGCTTCCCGCCCACACTGCTTGGTGCCTCGTCTGAGCTGCTTTGACTTAGATTACCATAGTAACTAATTAGATGAACATAGTAACTAATTAGATTACCATTGTAACTAATTAGATTACCATAGTAATTGGTATATCATCCCAAAGCGCAGATTCCAACCATTGAAATACTTTGTATAGTTGAAGACTTACAGTCATTAGAAAACATCAATGCACATCATAATGGCAGCTACAGTTTCCATCTTAAAGATCTAAAAAAATTATTTGGGAATGTCCAGCGGGCCAGATTGAAGAGCTCAATGGGCCGCATGTGGCTCCCGGGCCTTAATTTGCCCAGATCTGCTTTAATCAATGTTTTCTTGGTTGCCAAAAAGTAACTCAAAGTAATACTTTGATATTGACACATCTCATCTGTGCATAAATTATTAGATCACCCTTAAGAGAGTTACATATATGATAATAGAGTACATACTGTACTGTTTACGTGTTAAAGCTGAAATCTACCCCAAACGACAACTTATGGTTGCCAAAGTGACTCAAAGTAATATTTTGATATTGACACATCTCAACGGTGTATCTCCTAAGGGTAGTCTAGTAGTTTTATGCACAGATGAGATGTATCAATATCAAAATATTACTTTCAATCACTTTTTGGCAGGCAAGAATGCATTGACTTATGAATACATCCAAACACTTTGTTAATATTTAACATTGTATGTACATCGGATCAATGACAGTCCTTTACGATCTCATTAATATCATAGATATTAAAACACTCGTTAATTTTTTGGACACGATAAAGGCTTGAATAATTTCAAACACAAATACAATAACCGCAAATATAAGTGCTTGTCTTAAACGCAGTAATCAATGCAGTCTTTTTTTGCAGCCGGGTCTACGGCATCGGCCTGATTGTGTATACTGAACTGTGATATGCATACTTGCCAACCCTCCCGAATTTTCCGGGAGACTCCCGAAATTCAGCGCCTCTCCCGAAAACCTACCGGGACAAACATTCTCCCGAAAATCTCCCGATTTTCAGCCGGAGCTGGAGGCTACGCCCCCTCCAGCTCCATGCGGACCTGAGTGAGGACAGCCTTTTTTCACGACAGGAGGACAACAGGGTGACAAGAACTAAATCATCCAGACTAGAGATAAATTGTATTATTATGTTTATCTTCCCTAAAAATAAATATATTTAATTAATTAAAAAAAATAAAAAATAAATAAATACATTTTTACTATATTTTGCTAAAAACATCAACATTTATTGTATTTTTATTTGTATTTTTTCTGACTCCTTATTACGTCCAGCCATAGAATTATACATTAAAATAAACATATTTGAAATAATTAATTTTAAATTATCATAATAATTCATTTAAAATTACCATATTTAATTATTAAAATAATTGCTTGTTTATCAACAACTTTAGCATTTTATTCATTACATTTTGAAGCTCTCAGAAGCCAAGTTATGTTATATTCCTTAAGATTTCTTTATGCAAGTTTGAAGTATCAATTATCTAAACACAGTTTTGTTTGCATATTTTCAGGATGTAGATATATATATATATATATATATATATATATATATATATATATATATATATATATATATATATATATATATATATATATATATATGAAATACTTGACTTGGTGAATTCTAGCTGTCAATATACTCCTCCTCTCTTAACCACGCCCCCAACTAGGCCCCGTCTCACCCCGTCTCACCCCGACCACGCCCCCCACCTCCCGAAATCGGAGGTCTCAAGGTTGGCAAGTATGGTGATATGCGGTAGAAACACAAAGCATGCAAGTCTGCAGGATGTTAAGTTCCTTAACTTTTGGTGGAAAAGGGTCTATAGAAAAAATATTAGCAGAAATTGAAAGTTAGGTTTGGAATTGTGACCTATAAGTCGCTCAAAATGTTTGGTGTTCTTGCTTTGACATAGAGTAGCATCCAATGAAGGTCTTGAGGATCTAGTACAGGGGTGTCAAACTTATTTTGGATCGGTGGCCACATGGAGAAAAATCTACTCCCAAGTGGGCCGGACTGGTAAAATCACGGCACGATAACTTAAAAATAAAGACAACTTCTGATTTGTTTATAAATAAAACAAGCACGTTCTGTAAATGTCCAAAACATAATGGTTTTTTTTTTTTAATACTTACATGTTGCGGTTAATAGTATTAAATCTTTATTTGTCTTTATTTATACTTTCTGAATAAATTATGTGATAATGTTCATCAGTCAACTCATTAGTGTTAATTTTCAATGTATCAAGATACAAAAATTATATCAAAATCAAATTACAAGATATTATTTATATAGTTCACAAATTTTCCTTAACTGATGCACTAACATCATGTGGTTTATTTTGTTTTACATATGTAGCATAATCTACAAAGATACAAAGAATTGCTATTGGGACATCTAGTGGACACATTTAGAACAGCGGTTTCTTTCCTTCAAAAATTCCGGCTCATTTTTATACTTTGCAAACTCATCCCGCGGCCCGGATAAAACCTGTTTGACACTCCTGATCTAGTAGGTTTAATCCAGTGGTTATTAACCTTGTTGGAGGTACCGAACCCCACCAGTTTCATATGCGCATTCATCGAACCCTCCTTTTTTTTCAAATTCAAGACAAAGTTATTATATGTTTTTGGTAACACTTTAGTATGGGGAACATATTCTAAGTAACAAAGACTTAATTTAGAGTTATTTGGTTAGGGTTCAGGTTAGGGTTAGAGTTAGAGGGTTAGGGCCAGGGTTAGAGGGTTAGGGTTATAATAAGACCATGCATAAGTACTTAATAATGACTAGTTAACAGCCAATATGTTACTAATTTGCATGTTAATAAGCAACTAATTAATGGTGAATATGTTCCCCATCCTAAAGTGTTACCATGTTTTTTTACTGGTGCACAAAATGAACCGTGCATGAACATCACCTTGTTCAAAGAACAAAACCAACACAGTGCATAAACTCACAACAAATTACACACCTGCAAATCAGTGTGACGTCTGCTGTTGCAGTATCCGTAAAACGCCGATAGGAGGAAGTTTTTATTTACACGATGAGTCGGGTGTGTCTTGACCTCCGCCGAACCCCTGAGCCCGACTCACCGAACCCCTAAGGTTCGATCGAACCCAGGTTAAGAACCACTGGTTTAATCAAAGAGGTGAGGTCATTAAACGTGATGTCAAAACTAAACGTAGTCTTCCTCCGACTTGGTGGTTCTCCATGAGTCACCAGCGTCTGTCATCCGTCTGCGAGATGAAGAGAGGTGATTCACAAAGCTCACTTTTGGAATCAGACACTGAGCACTGGCAGCGGCCCAACACTGCCTTTGTGTTTGTGAGCGTATTAAAACGTTGTCTTCTCTCGCCGTGCTGGAATGCTGTCAGAAAGGCTGCGGGACATTTCTGGTGTGTTCTCCACCGTCTGATGAGAGCTGATACAAGACATGTACCAAACATGCAGAAAGAAGTATTACTTTATGGTTCGCAAAACGTTTGGTATTGTGCTTGCACAATAGTACCTCTGGTGTCGTCCGTAGTCCGACGAAAAAATAGTTCCCATAATAAATCATGAAAATTTAATGAATCAACTACAGTACTTTTCGGACTATAAGTCGCAGTTTTTTTTTCATAGTTTGGCCGGGGGTGCGACTTATACTCTGGAGCAATTTATGTGTGAAATTATTAACACATTACCGTAAAATATCAAATAATATTTTTTAGCTCATTCACGTAAGAGACTAGACGTATAAGATTTCATGGGATTTGGCGATTAGGAGTGACAGATTGTTTGGTAAACGTATAGCATGTTCTATATGTTATAGTTATTTGAATGACTCTTACCATAATATGTTACGTTAACATACCAGGCACGTTCTCAGTTGGTTATTTATGCCTCATATAACATACACTTATTCAGCCTGTTGTTCACTATTCTTTATTTATTTTAAATTGCCTTTCAAATGTCTATTCTTGGTGTTGGGTTTTATCAAATAAATTTCCCCAAAAAATGCGACTTATATATGTTTTTTTCCTTCTTTATTATGCATTTTCGGCAGGTGCGACTTATACTCCGGTGCGACTTATACTCTGAAAAATACGGTAATATGAACACAAAACACATCTTATAGGATTTTAGCTTTACATGCAAAAAACAATGAGAAATAAACGTAAATGACAAATAAAATGTAACGTACACCTTTATTGATGACTCTTTTTGGGAAAGACGGCGATGAGCAGAGAGGGGAGTAAGGCAATAACTTTTATTTATATAGCGCTTCTCACAGAGAGAGAGCTCACAAAGTGCTTCACATGGCTAAAATAGAAATAGTACAATCAGTCCACACCGTCCGGTGTCTTGGCGTCCTTATCTCTGACAACATCTCCTGGTCAGAGAACACTACTGCCATCACTAAGAAGGCTTAGGAGTGGCTGCACTTCTTGAGAGTCCTCAAGAAGTACAACCTGGACTCCCAACCTGCTGCCGACCATCTACGGTTCATCCATCGAGAGCCTGCTGACATACTGCGTCACAGCATGGTATGGCAGCTGCACCGTTGCAGACAAGGAGAGGCTCCAGAGCAGTGGTTCTTAAAGGGGAACGTTATCACCAGACCTATGTAAGCGTCAATATATACCTTGATGTTGCAGAAAAAAGACCATATATTTTTTTAACCGATTTCCGAACTCTAAATGGGTGAATTTTGACGAATTAAACGCCTTTCTAATATTCACTCTCGGAGCGATGACGTCACAACGTGGCGTCACATCGGGAAGCAATCCGCCATTTTCTCAAACACCGAGTCAAATCAGCTCTGTTATTTTCTGTTTTTTCGACTGTTTTCCGTACCTTGGAGACATGCCTCGTCGGTGTGTTGTCGGAGGGTGTAACAACACGAACAGGGACGGATTCAAGTTGCACCAGTGGCCCAAAGATGCGAAAGTGGCAAGAAATCGGACGTTTGTTCCGCACACTTTACCGAAGAAAGCTATGCTACGACAGAGATGGCAAGAATGTGTGGATATCCTGCGACACTCAAAGCAGATGCATTTCCAACGATAAAGTCAAAGAAATCTGCCGCCAGACCCCCATTGAATCTGCCGGAGTGTGTGAGCAATTCAGGGACAAAGGTCCTCGGTAGCACGGCAAGCAATTTGTTCCCGCAGACGAGCGAGCTAAACCCCCTGGATGTCTTGGTTCACACCGTCCCTTATGCCACCGAAGATGATCAAGAGAAGAATATCGACCCTAGCTTCCCTGGCCTGCTGACATCAACTCCAAAACTGGACAGATCAGCTTTCAGGAAAAGAGCGCGGATGAGGGTATGTCTCCAGAATATATTAATTGATGAAAATTGGGCTGTCTGCACTCTCAAAGTGCATGTTGTTGCCAAATGTATTTCATATGCTGTAAACCTAGTTCATAGTTGTTAGTTTCCTTTAATGCCAAACAAACACATACCAATCGTTGGTTAGAAGGCGATCGCCGAATTCGTCCTCGTTTTCTCCCGTGTCGCTGGTTGTCGTGTCGTTTTCGTCGGTTTCGCTTGCATACGGTTCAAACCGATATGGCTCAATAGCTTCCGTTTCTTCTTCAATTTTGTTTTCGCTACCTGCCTCCACACTACAACCATCCGTTTCAATACATTCGTAATCTGTTGAATCGCTTAAGCCGCTGAAATCCGAGTCTGAATCCGAGCTAATGTCGCTATAGCTTGCTGTTCTTTCCGCCATGTTTGTTTGTGTTGGCTTCACTATGTGACGTCACAGGAAAATGGACGGGTGTATATAACGATGGCTAAAATCAGGCACTTTGAAGCTTTTTTTAGGGATATTGCATGATGGGTAAAATTTTGAAAAAAACTTCGAAAAATATAATAAGCCACTGGGAACTGATTTTTAATGGTTTTAACCATTCTGAAATTGTGATAATGTTCCCTTTTAACCTGGGTTCAATCGAACCCTAAGGGTTCGGTGAGCCGGCCGCGGAGGTCAAGACACACCCGACTCATCGTGTAAACAAAAACTTCTCCCTATCGGCGTATAGAGGATACCCCCAAACAATGTTCCCTCTCATTTTCCATATGTGTGCAAAAAAACTCCTTGAGCATTCGGGTCGATTTGACAGATCCCAATGCTGACTGACTTAGACCATGCAATGACTGAAGGAACACTGACTGAAAAGCTGGCCAGTAATGGTGGATGATGTCTAATATCCTAGCCCAGGGGTCGGCAACCCGCGGCTCTAGAGCTGCCCTAGTGGCACTCTGGAGCTTTTTCAGAAATGTATGAAAAATGGAAAAAGATGAGGGGAAAAAAATCTATTTTTTGTTTTAATATGGTTTCTGTAGGAGGACAAACATGACACAAACCTCCCTAATTGTTATAAAGCACACTGTTTATATTAAACATGCTTCACTGATTCGAGTATTTGGCGAGCGCCGTTTTGTCCTACTAATTTTGGCGGTCCTTGAACTCACCGTAGTTTGTTTACATGTATAACTTTCTCCGACTTTCTAGGACGTGTTTTATGCCACTTCTTTTTCTGTCTCATTTTGTCCACCAAACTTTTAAGGTTGTGCATGAAAGGTGAGTTTTGTTGATGTTATTGACTTGTTGGAGTGCTAATCAGACATATTTGGTCACTGCATGACTGCAAGCTAATCGATGCTAACATGCTATTTAGGCTAGCTATATGTACATATTGCATCATAATGCCTCATTTGTAGGTATATTTGAGGTCATTTAGTTTCCTTTAAGTCCTCTTAATTCAATTTATATCTCATGACACACTGTATGTATGTAATATGGCTTTTAATTTTTTGCGGCTCCAGACAGATTTTTTTTTTGTATTTTTGGTCCAATATGGCTCTTTCAACATTTTGGGTTGTCGACCCCTGTCCTAGCCGGATGCTCTTTTTCTGACAAATACGGATTACAAATGATTATTTATCATTTAACTCTTTAGCAACACAACATGCTAACTTGTAAGTGTGCAAAGGTGACTTAGTATACTGCAAGCCGTGTCCTCCAGCACACTCGCAAACACTATTCTGCAGCCCTCCCGGCCATTCGTATGTTGCCCTTTTGCTGCCTGTGCAGAAATGGCGAGCAAACGCAGCGTAAAAACATCGCCAATGCTTGGGAAAAAATTGGAGCTAGCGCCAGCCTGCGGGGCAGAGAGGGGCCAAGAATGAATGCACAGAGAGGTCAGCGTGGTCCTTTACTAGGGAAAGGGCAGGGGGCAGGGGGGGGTCACCAGGATGAAGGCTCCAGGGTGTTGAGGACTCCAGTTTAAGGTTACAAACCATTCTTTTCATTTTTCTCGGAATGGCATTGCGCACGCGTCTGCAGGTAGTCATGTGACCACCGCATATAGGTAGATTTTAATGGTGTGTTAGGCTATGTCTACACTAAGCCAGATAACACCTTAAACAAATAATTATTTAGCCTAAGCCCCGTTTCAGCCACACTAAACTACCGTTTAAGGTTCCCCTCCTCGGACAATTTTTTAAGTAAGTGCGCCGTGTATTTCTTGAATCTCCAGCTCTTAGCTTTGTATGGATTCATTGATCGTTTACAAACTGAGTTCGGAGAGGAAGTGACGCCAGAAAGACCACGCCCCACACAGGAAGTGGCGTCAGAAAGAACGCGCCACAGCCAGCTTCATAATAAAGCGGTTTCGCAACTCGGAGATAACCACTGGAAATATGAAGGCGAGCTTTTAAACATAACCCGTTAACTGCTGCCAATCAAATGGTGAATAAGATACTCTTTAGGGTTCATATGTTTGTAAATCTGACTGTGATGAAGTCAGTGCCTCACCAGCCATGAACCTCACCGCACGTCACTAGTACCTTAGGAGAAAGCAATTGCAGCTATTTGGGATACAATACTTCTCAGACGGCTAGAAAACGTTCTCGTGTACAGGTCAGCTGTGATTCTACTTACCGAAAAACGTTGTCCATTTGTCGAAGCAGAGACAACAAGAATGTGAGCGTGTGCTTTGTATTACCTGGCCGTCGAGGGAAGACTACGGAAAATGGCGAATGGTTTTGGACTGACAAAGCAGACTCTATCAGTTATTGTCCGCCATGTATGACGCGGACTCGACGTCTAGGTCCAGAGTATATAAAGTCACCAAAAACGAATGGACGCCAGAAAGACCACGCCCCACACAGGAAGTGGCGTCAGAAAGAACGCGCCACAGCCAGCTTCATAATAAAGCGGTTTCGCAACTCGGAGATAACCACTGGAAATATGAAGGCGAGTCATCCAGACATGCCCGTGTTTCCCCTTCTGTCTGTACAGACGCTTGTAGAAATCACACATGAGTACCTTACAGTGACGTGCAGTCAGGGGAGGCAGGTGAGGCGGGGCCTCACGTGCCATCATGGAAAGAAAGAAATGTAAAAAGAAAAACAATTAATTAAATTGTTATATGTATCCAGTGATTATACTATAAAGTTATTTTCCATTTAACTTCACCAGATTTAGATTATTTTTATTCAAAATCGCTGAATTTTCACATTTGCTGTTCAAATACTGAGAAGAGACTTGCGGTGATCAGCAGCCATTTGAGCCTCACCATGGATTGAGCAATGACTCGGCTAACTGCTGGCCTGCTGTACAGTGAGACTGTATTGCTATATGAATTATATTATACATTTCCATAGTTTAGTTAGCTGAGGTATATAATGTACAGTGTATTTCGTCAACAACTGTATGTGTGTAACGTATTTCTTGTGCTGAGCAATCATAAAACGGCTGCGAAGACGCACTGGCTGAGGCTCGCAGTAATCCCGCCTCATGGTGGTAGAGGGCGCTAGTGATCCCAGAGATCATTTCTGCGACTACTTGGCTGCAGAAGAAGTGACAACAAGCAGCAACAGTTAGCAGCGATCGTTTATTTTTTCCTCTCGCCTGGACTTTTAACATGGAGGATTACTTATCTAAAATAAAGCAGTTTTCTAAACTGGACTTTCAATCGAAGCAGGAGGTAATAATTAAAGGAAGATCTTCATCGAGACAGAGAGACTTTTAAAACTGAAGAAAGGTAAGGAAGACTTCTATAAACAAGTTTTGTTCAAAAGGAGCGGCACATGGACTTCATTTATAAGTAAAGGTAAAACCATGATATAACACCCCCATCAGGGGGTTCATTAATCCAGCACAACAGCGGCGCATTTATAAGTAAAGGTAAGACCATAATAACGTTTTTTTATTTAATGTGCTTTTTTGTGTGCTACAGTTTGTATGTGTAAAGTTAAAGTTAAGTTAAAGTACCAATGATTGTCACACACACACTAGGTGTGGTGAAATTTGTCCTCTGCATTTGACCCATCCCCTTGATCACCCCCTGGGAGGTGAGGGAAGTAGTGGGCAGCAGCGGCGCCGCGCCCGGGAATCATTTTTGGTGATTTAACCCCCAATTCCAAGCCTTGATGCTGAGTGCCAAGCAGGGAAGAATGCTGGTATGAGCTTTTAAACATAACCCGTTAACTGCTGCCAATCAAATGGTGAATAAGATACTCTTTAGGGTTCATATGTTTGTAAATCTGACTGTGATGAAGTCAGTGCCTCACCAGCCATGAACCTCACCGCACGTCACTGGTACCTTAAGAGAAAGCGATTGCAGCTATTTGGGATACAACACTTCTCAGACGGCAAAAAAACGTTCTCGTGTACAGGTCAGCTGTGATTCTACTTACCGAAAAACGTTGTCCATTTGTCGAAGCAGAGACAACAAGAATGTGAGCTCCCGTGGATGTGATAAAAAAGGTAGCGTGTGCTTTGTATTACCTGGCCGTCGAGGGAAGACTACGGAAAACGGCGAATGGTTTTGGACTGATAAAGCAGACTCTATCAGTTATTGTCCGCCATGTATGTCGCGGACTCGACGTCTAGGTCCAGAGTATATAAAGTCACCAAAAACGAATGGACAATGAAGGTGAAGGCAAACGAGTGAGGAGTGTCCTGACCAGATATCTAGATCCCGAGACTGATTGTTGTAAAATGTTCTTTGTCACATTGTGTACTTTCAAGTGTTTATTAAAGATTTGATTAATTCATGATGTCTCAGGTGTGATTCACTACAATAGGGGCCCACAGCACACTGGATTCTAGTTAATTGAAATACCACAACACTGGATATTGTTCAGATAAGTTAAACTTAAGAACTTGCACACAAAGCAACACTGGAGGTGACTATGACATGCGCATTTTCCGCGCATGCGTATTAGGTCACGTTGTGCCAGCGGACGTAGGGGGGGAGGAGTCTTAAACGGTGGCATCGTTGTGTGTGGATACGGATAAGGTTAGGTGTGATTTACCCCGGATAACCTTATCCGGGTTAGTGTAAACGGGGCCTTATTTGACACCTCTATAACGCTTTCTTTGGGGGATACATCTTGCTTACTCAGCCCTCTTCTACACTAAGACGCCTAAGGTTATGCAGGGTAAATCCCACCTAACCTTATCCTTGTATACACACATATGATGGTCCGCCGGCGCAACACGACCTAGTACGCATGCGCGGTAAATGCCCACATCATAGTCACCTCCAGTGTTGCTTTGTGTGCACGTTCTTAAATTTAACTTATCTGAACAATATCCAGTGTTGTGGTATTTCAATTAACTGGAATCCAGTGTGCTGTGGGGCCCTATTGTAGTGAATCACACCTGAGCCATCATAAATTAATCAAATCTTTATTAGACACGTAAACAATGTGATAAAGAACATTTTACATCAATCAAACTAGGGATGTAGATATCTGGTCAGGCTCACTCTTTTGCCTTCACCTTCATTGTCCATTCCTTTTTGGTGACTTTATATACTCTGGACCTAGACGTCGAGTCCGCGACATACATGGCGGACAATAACTGATACAGTCTGCTTTGCCAGTCCAAAAGCATTCTCCGTTTTCCGTAGTCTTCCCTCGACGGCCAGGTGATACAAATCACACACTGCCTTCTTTTTTTATCACATCCACGGGAGCCCGCATTCTCGTTGTCTCTCCTTCGACAAATGGACAAAGTTTTTCGGTAAGTAGAATCACAGCTGACCTGGACACTCGAAAGTTCTCTTGCCGTCTGAGATGTGTTGTATCCCAAATAGCTGCAATCACTTTCTTTTAAGGTATTCATGTGTGTGTACAGATGGAAGGAGAAACACGGGCATGTCTGGATGACTCGCCTCCATATTTCCAGTGGTTAGCTCCGAAGTGCAAAACCGCTTTATTATGAAGCTTTCTGATGTCACTTCCTGTGTGGGGCGCGGTCTTTCTGGCATCACTTCCTCTCCCAACTCACTCTGTAAACGATCAATGAGTCCATACAAAGCTAAGAGCCGTAGATTCAAGAAATAGATGGCGTACTTACCCGTGTAAAAAGGGGAACCTCAAACGATGAATTAGTGTGGCCGAAACGGGGCTTAGGCTAAATAATTATTTGTGTAAGGGGTTATCCGGCTTAGTGTATACACGGGCTAAAACAGGGGTTGGCAACCCAAAATGTTGAAAGAGCCATATTGGACCAAAAATACAAAAACACATCTGTCTGGAGCCGCAAAAAATTAAAAGCCATATTACATACAGATAGTGTGTCATGAGATATAAATTGAATTAAGATGACTTAAAGGAAACTAAATGAGCTCAAATATACCTACAAATGAGGCATAATGATGCAATATGTACATATAGCTAGCCTAAATAGCATGTTAGCATCGATTAGCTTGCAGTCATGCAGTGACCAAATATGCCTGATTAGCACTCCACACAAGTCAATAGCATCAACAAAACTCACCTTTGTGGATTCATGCACAACGTTTAAAGCTTGGTGGACAAAATGAGACAGAAAAAGAAGTGGCATAAAACACGTCCTAGAAAGTCGGAGAAGGTTATACATGTAAACAAACTACGGTGAGTTCAAGGACCGCCAAAATTAGTAGGACAAAACGGCACTCGCCAAATACTCAAATTAGTGAAGCATTTTTAATATAAACAGTGTGATTTATAACAATTAGGGAGGTTTGTGTCATGTTTGTCCTCCTACAGAAACCATATTAAAACAAAAAATATATATTTTTCCCCTCATCTTTTTCCATTTTTCATACATTTTTGAAAAAGCTCCAGAGAGCCACTAGGGCGGCGCTAAAGATGCGGCTCTAGAGCCGTGGGTTGCCGACCCCTGGCCTAAAACAAGAAAAAGCTAGAAAGGTCTTCCAAAAGGGTGCAGCTCCCCGCCACTGTTGAAGTCTCCTTATTTGCAGCACATTGCGCTAATTGTAAATCTAAGGATAGACGAGAGGAGGAAAAATGCTGGAAATCAGAGAGCAAGCACATGGGAGACGAAATCACCAGGGAATTTGAAAAAGGAGAACACTGAGCAGCGTGTGTGTGTGTGTGTGTGTGTGTGTGTGTGTGTGTGTGTGTGTGTGTGTGTGTGTGTGTGTGTGTGTGTGTGGGAATGCGTTGGGGGGAGGAGGATGATGGCGGTGTGTCCCGCAGGGTTAATTACATCTCTGTTCTCTGTCAGTACGACTCTCTCGTCCACAATTTGAGTCTCTGCTGCAGGCTGACAGGCCACACACACACACACACACACACACACACTTACAGTCCATAAATTGTGCAGATTGTGTTTTTGGTTGTAATATCTTTGACAGTTTAGCTTTGAGAAAAATCATGTTGTTGTCTGACCTTGATTGTGTTTTTAATGAATATTTTGAATGTTTTAATGAGTTCGTCAAAGTGTTATCGTGTTGTATTTTTGCTTTAATGTAGTTTTGAATGTTTTAATGAGTTCGTCAAAGTGTTATCGTGTTGTATTTTTGCTTTAATGTAGTTTGGAATGTTTTAATGAGTTGGTCAAAGTGTTATTGTGTTGTATTTTTGCTTTAATTTAGTAGCTGAAGTAGTATACTACTATATACTCATGGAAGATTAACTGACAAATTGGTGGTTAAAGTAGCAATATGATGGAAAAACAAGTTGACTTTATATCATACTTGCCAACCCTCCCGAATTTTCCGGGAGACTCCCGAAATTCAGCGCCTCTCCCGAAAACCTCCCGGGACAAATATTCTCCCGAAAATCTCCCGATTTTCAGCCAGAGCTGGAAGCCACGCCCCCTCCAGCTCCATGCGGACCTGAGTGAGGACAGCCTTTTTTTTATGATGAGAGGACAACAGGGTGACAAGAACTAAATCATCCAGACTAGAGATAAATTGTATTATTATGTCTATCTTACCTAAAAATAAATGTATTTATTAATTAAAAAAAACAAAAACTAAATACATTTTTACTATATTTTGCTAAAAACATCAACATTAATTGTATTTTTATTTTTATTTTTTTCTGACTCCTTATTGCATCCAGCCATAGAATTATACATTAAAATAAACACATTGGAAATAATTAATTTTAAATTATCATAATTCATTTAAAATGACCATATTTAATTATTAAAATAATTGCTTGTTTATCAACAACTTTAGCATTTTATTCATTACATTTTGAAGCTCTCAGAAGCCAAGTTATGTTATATTCCTTAATATTTATTTATGCAAGTTTGAAGTATCAATTATCTAAACACAGTTTTGTTTGCATATTTTCAGGATATATATATATATATATATATATATATATATATATATATATGTATATGTATATGTATGTATATACTGTATATATATGTATGAAATACTTGACTTGGTGAATTCTAGCTGTCAATATACTCCTCCCCTCTTAACCACGCCCCCGCCCTCAACCACGCCCCCGTCCCACCCCCGACCACCCCCCTCACCCCCCCATCTCCCGAAATCGGAGGTCTCAAGGTTGGCAAGTATGCTTTATATGCTTAATTGTGTTTCATTGTATCGATTAAACCATAGCCAAATGTATTTACAATCGGTAAAGTATGTAAAAATACCGTCTAAACATTACAAAATGCCACAATTTCAGACGAACATTTAAATATTCCCCCTCCCCAAATGTCTTAGGCATTTTCGTAGATTTGGGGTGGGATGACATCACCATGGTAGCACTTCTGCACTCTGACCACATCAGCAGATCAGTCCGTTTCAGTTTATTTCGAACATGCATACAATACAATTACAATGTTATCCATCTATCCATTTTCTACCGCTTGTCCCTTATGGGGTGGCGGAGGGTGCTGGAGCCTATCCCAGCTGCACACAGGCGGAAGTCGGGGTACACCCTGGACTAGGGTTGTACTGTATACCGGTATTAGTATAGTACCAGGATACTAATGAATCATTTTCGGTACGATGCCGTCTCTGAAAATGTTCCGGTCCCGCGCCCGCGCCGAAGTCACGTGGTGTCATTGCTGGTTTACGAGCAGACGAGCATGTTCGGCGGCACACAATCACAGAGTACTTACAAGCAGAGACAGTGTGTGGACAGAAAAGGGAGAACAGACGCATTTTCGTTCAAAAACTAACGATAAAGGTGAAGTTATAACACTGAAACGCCCTCAGGAAGAGATGCTTTAAGACATGGCTAGCTAGCTAGCGGCTAACGTCCATCCGCCGTTGGCAGTGTTTTAGCTACTTCTAAATCACTAATCCTGGTCTCCATGGCGACAAATAAAGTATGTTTCTTACAAGTATCATCCCTGCAGGACGAGGAATAGCTAAACATGTTTCACCACACACCGTAGCTCATCGGCATCAAAATGTAAACAAACTCCATTGGTGGATTGACACCTGACATCCACTGTAATGATACCAAGTACAGGCACGTATTGAGTCGATACTACTATGATTATGTCGATTTTGTTTTGGCATCACAACATCTTCTTTCGTTTTTTTAAAATGTATATTATGTTTATCCATCCATCCATTTTTCTACCGCTTGTCCCTTTTGGGGGTCGTGGGGGGTGCTGGAGCCTATCTCAGCTGCATTTGGGCGGAAGGCGGGGTACACCCTGGACAAGTCGCCACCTCATCACAGGGCCAACACATATATTATAAACTCAGGAAATATGTCCCTGGACACATGAGGACTTTGAATATGACCAATGTATGATCCTGTAACGACTTGGTATCGGATTGATACCCAAATGTGTGGTATCATCCTAAACTAATGTAAAGTATCAAACAACAGAAGAATAAGTGATTATTACATTTTAACAGAAGTGTAGATAGAACATGTTAAAAGAGAAAGTAAGCAGATATTAACAGTAAATGAACAAGTAGATTAATAATTAATTTTCTACCACTTGTCCTTAATAATGTTGACAAAATAATAGAATGATAAATGATACAATATGTTACTGCATATGTCAGCAGACTAATTAGGAGCCTTTGTTTGCTTACTTACTACTAAAAGACAAGTTGTCTTGTATGTTCACTGTTTTATTTAAGGACTTAACTGCAATAAGAAATATATGTTTAATGTACCCTATGATTTTTTGTTAAAATAAAGCCAATAAGTCAATTTTTTGTGGTCCACTTTATTTAGAAAAGTACCAAAATAATGATATAATGTAATCATAATATTTTAGTTGATAACTCAATATACTTGATTTTCTTTGTAAACACATAGTGTTTCGGTAGTGACCACTATTTTGTTGGCAAGGTTGTATCATATTCTCTCAACCTTATTGCTTAATATTAACTTATAACATGATTGATGTTGGAAATATTGCAAACACTTTATGTGTTGTGGTCAATAAAATAATGTAATTTTGGAGAAAATTGTTAATATCAGTTGAAAATAAGTACCCACGTGGGTTCAGTACTCAGTTGCAGCACAATAAAGCATTGGTTAGCGCTCGTGCCTCACAGACAAAAGGTCCTAGGTTCCGGTCTTTCTGTGTGGAGTTTGCATGTTTTTCCCGTGACTGCGTGGGTTCCTTCCGAGTACTCCGGCTTCCTCCCACCTCCAGAAACATGCACCTGGGGATAGGCATATTAGCAACACTAAATTGAGCCTAGTGTGTGAATTTGAGTGTGAATGTTGTCTGCCTGTGTGTGTTGGCCCTGCGATGAGGTGGCCACTTGTCCAGGGTGTACACCGCCTTCCGCCCGAATGCAGCTGGGTTAGGCTCCTTGGTTGCCATGGTTAGTTATTGTCAGGTTCAAACACTGATGACATCTATTAAACAAGACAAGAAGCAAGGAATTAAACAGAGACAGAATTAAATTTGGCTCAATGAGGAGATACGCGTACACCTGTACCCTTGAACAGTGTTCCACGCTCCTGACGAAAGATTGTACGCCTCCTCTTTTCTTTGGACTTTCCCTGATTACATGGCAACAGCTGTTTCTAAAGGGACAGGGGTCGTAAACAGCCATCGCCTTTGATTACAAACAGTTCAAAGAAAAGGTCGTAAAACAGTTCTTAGAAAAGGTCGCCTGGAGGGGAGTCTGGTCCTGCTTCCTCTCCGCTTTGTAGTTCTCGGGTCAAGACAAAATCTTTCTGTGGATTACAACACATCAAAGAAACAGAACACCTTCATCAAATCAAATCAAATCAACTTTATTTATAGAGCACATTTAAAATTTACCACAGGGGTAGCCAAAGTGCTGTACAATGAACAGGTTAAAAGATAAAACGAGTACCGAGCAAACACAACACAATACAAACAGAACACGATAAAAAATAAATAATTAAAATAGAATTAATAAAAACATAAAAACATAAAAACAGGATCACAGCAGGTGTATTATGGGGCGCCATTGCAGGATGGATATCACTCAGTGTTAAAAGCCATGGAATAAAAGTATGTTTTTAAGAGAGATTTAAAAACAGGAAGAGAGGAGGCTTGTCTAACACTCAGGGGTAGGTCGTTCCAGAGCTTGGGAGCAGCAACGGCAAAAGCTCTGTCACCTCTAAGCTTCAGCCTTGTGTCAGGGACCGTCAACAGCAGCTGATCGGCTGATCTTAAGGATCGGGTGGGGCAGTAAGGCTGAAGGAGGTCGGAGAGATAGGTTGGCGCGAGGTTGTTTAGACATTTAAAAACAAATAAAAGGAGTTTAAAATGTATTCGGTAACGCACAGGGAGCCAGTGAAGGGACGCTAAAATAGGGGTGATGTGCTCACGTCTGGGGGTCTGTGTTAGCAGACGAGCAGCAGAGTTCTGCACGAGCTGCAGGCGGGCGAGGGAGGCCTGGCTAATGCCAACATACAGGGCATTGCAGTAGTCAAGACGAGTCGAGATAAAAGCGTGGATTAATTTCTCAAGATCATGTCTTGATAGAAGCGGTTTCACTTTCGCTATTTGGCGTAATTGATAAAAGCTTTTTTGAACGACGCTGCTGATTTGTTTTTCGAATTTAAAATCTGAGTCAAACTTTACCCCCAGGTTTGTGACAGAGTCGCTGAGATACGGGGTCAGAGTGCCGAGGTCAACGTTGGGGGAGGGAGAGCGACTTGGACCGAACAACATAACTTCTGTTTTATCTTCATTTAGGCTCAGGAAGTTAGCTGAAAGCCAGACTTTGATGTCGTGCAGGCAGTCAATAAGACGTTGAACCGTGTTATTTTGTGCCATGGGAAAATAAATCTGGCAATCATCGGCATAAAAATGAAATGCAATACTGTACTTCCTAAAAATAGAACCAAGGGGGAGAAGGTAAAGTGCAAATAAAATTGGGGCAAGGATTGAGCCCTGGGGGACCCCATGTGGTAAAGGAGCTGTGGACGACATAAAACTGTCTACTTTTACACAAAAACTCCTGTCGGTTAGGTACGACCGGAACCAGTTGAGGGCGGCGCCCTTAATGCCCACACAGTTCTCAAGACGAGTGATTAAGGTGGCGTGGTCGACGGTGTCGAACGCAGCAGACAGATCTAAAAGCACCAGGACAACATATTTACCAGAATCAGTGGACAGGAGGACATCGTTAAAAACTTTTAGAAGCGCTGACTCTGTGCTGTGGAGGGCTTTAAAACCGGACTGGAACAGCTCAGTGATACCATTATCCTCTAAGAAGGGCAACAACTGACTGTAGACAACCTTCTCTAATATTTTGGAAATGTATGGAAGATTAGAGATAGGTCTGAAGTTAGAGAGGAGAGAGGGGTCGAGGCTGGGTTTTTTAAGTAGAGGTCGTACCACTGCATGTTTAAACTCTACTGGAACTATTCCAGAAGAGAGGCTACTATTGATAATGTTAAGGACACTTGATCCAATAGTAGCAAGTACCTCCTTAAACAGGCGAGGTGGGAGGGCATCTGCAGGAGAACCAGAGGGCTTCATATGACTAACTGTGTCACTTAAAAAAGAAAAGGACACCGGCTCAAACTGATGGAAAACAGAAGAGAAATGCAGGGGAACAGAAGGGTCATATGAAGGCTGAGATAGACTGGCTCTAGTTGACACAATTTTGTCAGTGAAAAAATGGAGACAATTTTCACAGAATTCAAAAGAAGCATCAAAACCAGCAGATTTGGGAGCATCAATGACAGTGTTAATAGTTTTAAACAGAACTCTGGGGTTGTTACAGTTAGAAGATATAATCTGAGATAGATATATATTCATTTCTGCTTTTACAGTCATCTGAAAGGAAAACAGGCTTTCTTTAAAAATGGCAAAGGACACATGCAGCCTGTCTTTTTTCCATTTTCTCTCTGCTCTTCTACATGATGCTTCCCATCCTACACAGTGGAGTTTTACAAGCCTTCTTCTTGGTAGGATCAAAGACAGCTTTGGTCCTCTCGCCGGGAACTCATGGCAACACAAAGTTTTGTGATAACTTAGATACAATTATTCTGACAGTTGTTTTCACCTATCTCTGATTAGTGTTCGGGACGCTCACCTGTTTCCGAGCGCTAATCAGAGAGCTATTTAGTCCTGCCTTTTCCCGTCAGTCAGTCTGGCTTCCTAATTTGCTACACGCAACAGTTGACGATGGTTTTTGATTCCTGTTCTTGTATGCTAACTCCCGCGCTAGCCTCCTTAAGCTTTGCTTCCCGTGCTATGACCACGCTTTTGTTTGTTCCTGTTGGGAGAGTGGCCGTGCCAGCAACTTGAAGGTTCCTGGTTCAATCCCCAGCTTCTACCAACCTAGCCACGTCCGTTGTGTCCTTGAGCAAGACACTTCACCCTTGCTCCTGATTGGTTGTGGTTCACGCTTTGCATGGCAGGTCCCGCCATCAGTGTGTGAATGTGTGTGTGAATGTGGAAATAGTGTCAAAGCACTTTGAGTACCTTGAAGGTAGAAAAGTGCTATACAAGTATAACCATTTACCATTTTACCATTTATGGCCATCAGGTGCCATCTTGCGAAATGTTCAAATGGATTGTTTATTTATTTATGTTATTGTTTAGTTTCTGCCATATTACTTTGTTTATAATGCTTGTGTTGCTTTCATATGCACATTTAACTTTCTACTAGAGGTACATATATACATTTTGAATGTGTTGTGTGTGGGTTTTTTTTAATAAAATGTGTTTTTTAACATTTTTAGCACATTTAAAATTACCGCTATAATAATGATAACCGTAAATAATTTTGGTCACAATAGCCGTGATAAGAAGAGTCTATGTCTAATACAGTTTTTTCCAATTGCTTACACACTAAATTTTGCAAACCAGTAATTATAGTCTGCAAATTATGTGTTGTTGTTGAGTGTCGATGCTGTCTAGAGCAGTGGTTCTCAACCTTTTTTCACTGTGAACTTTTTTTTTGATTCAAGTATCCCCTAATCAGAGCAAAACTTTTTTGGTTGAAAAAAAGAGATAAAGAAGTAAAATACAGCACTATGCCATCAGTTTCTGATTTATTAAATTGTATAACAGTGCAAAATATTGCTCATTTGTAGTGGTCTTTCTTGAACTATTTGGAAAAAAAAGATATAAAAATAACTAAACTTGTTGAAAAATAAACAAGTGATTCATTTATAAATAAAGATTTCTACACATAGAAGTAATCATCAACTTAAAGTGCCCTCTTTGGGGATTGTAATATAGATCCATTTGGATTCATGAACTTAATTCTAAACATTTCTTCACAAAAAAAGAAATCTTTAACATCAATATTTATGGAACATGTCCACAAATAAATCTAGCTGTCAACACTAAATATTGCATTGTTGCATTTCTTTTCAGTTCTTTTTGACAGATATTTTAGTGAGAAACCTGAGCTTGTGCTTCACTGAGTTTATAAACTTACATTCATATTTTGTTGAGGTATTATTCAATAAATATATTTATAAAGGATTTTTGAATTGTTGCTATTTTTAGAATATTAAAAAAAAATCTCACGTACCCCTTGGCATACCTTCAAGTACCCCCAGGGGTACGCGTACCCCGATTTGAGAACCACTGGTCTAGAGCTCTCCACTTCTAGCTGATTTTGATAAAACAAACGAAAACCAATCTATTTTATATTAAAGTCCCATCCATTCACAGAGATTTGATTTCTGCTTTGTTGATGTTAATTGGTATCCGCAATTCCAGCCTGCAATTTTCGTTCAGAATGTCCCTAAAATTTGGCGGGAAAATGAGTTACTGGGTTTTGTCATAGTAATTCACGGAAGGCATCAAAAATATTACAAAGGTAAATCCTAGTATAGTGAAAAATACACTGATTTATTTTTTCAAGATGTTTGTAGAACATAAAACGAACGTGTCACTCTATGGGAACTACAATGTTGCATTTCGACTGAACCATATATCCACATTTGCGTGCACAAATGACAGGAGCGTCAGCATTTTATCAGGGTTAAGCCAGTTCGCCGCTTTGTCACTACACTGTTTATCTTACGGACCCTGCCAAGTCACTGACATCTCGGTCAGGAATATCCAACCAGAAGAGCCTCTTTGCAGGAGGAGCAACGCGCAACAATTTAACTATTCCCTCCTTCTTTGATGGCGGAATGCCACGTGGTTCTGTCCGTCTGGGGGGAAATTCCGCTGTGACATCGAATTTCGAAGTCAAGAAATCAACTTCAGTGTAATGGTCAGCGAAGTCCACTTTGTACTGCATGGTGCGCCTTCCTTTAGTGAATTTTACTTCACGTACATTCCCCAACAGCGGCATCGTTGTTTTCTTTCCACTGCGAGCACGTTGTTTGCCACTGAATTCAAAGAACTCACGATGTTCCATGACAACGGGTTTGATGGTTCTTGATGCTGTCTTACAAAGATCTACAAAGTCATCAAACGTATAGATGTTTTCTTGACCTTTCATTTTCTTGCCGATTGAGCCATGGATTGAATCTGCTCTCATGAACGTGTGTCCTTTCTCCAGATATTTTATCACAATCTCGTAGGAAATAAAACAGCTAATCTAGTTGACACCGAGCATTGTGTTACTCTGTTTCAGTATACCTACACGGTACCATAATTTATAAAATGAATAATGTCGCGATCGATTTCGACTATCGTCTCTAAGCTAATACAATTCACAGATTGTGGTTTTGAATCTGCCAGCAGACACAGGGAGGAGCAATTACTTACGCCAAAAATTTACTTATGTTAAATAAATAAACAACGTGGGCGCGTCGATCAGTCAGTTAGCGTATTATGAGAACAGACAACTGCGTGGACGCGATTTTATAGCCATTCTGCGCAAAATACGGGATTGATTTCACTCACCTTACATTTTCCAGGGCTAGAGCCACTAATCTTTTTCCTCTGCTCCAAGACATACTTCCGAATAAAACAAGTAAGTATCTGGACCAAATAATCTTCGTCTGACAACCTCAATCAGTGAATATGCTGCTGGGCGCCGCCATCTTGCCACATGACTACAGCGTACAATCCGATTGGTCCCTTGAGATACTAGGTTTTTCTGTTGTATCTACGCAGTTATGTGGTAGTTGCTAGGTCCTGCCATGCGCGTAACAGCTTACTTACGGAACAAATTACAATATCGCATACACTAATGTAAAGCATATCACCTAGTAACTCCAAAATTATTATCAGCTCAGTTTTGACCAAAATTGAGTTACTGGGTTTTGCCTTTGGACGGGAGAGCTCGGCAGAGTAACCGTGTAATACTTTTCCATATCAGTAGGTGGCAGTCGGTTGCTATTTGCTTTGTAGATGTCGGAAATTGCAACAACGACTTTTTACTGTCAACTGAGTTTAATTTTTTAATGTTTTGTGCTGGTGGTGTGCCTCCGGATTTTTTCAACGCATAAAGTGTGCCTCGGCTCAGAAAAGGTTGGAAAAACACTGCGTTAACCAATAACAAATCACACGTATGGGTGTTTGAATGCCTTGAACAGCTTTGTGAAAGAACATTCCAAATGCATCATGTGCTTTTATCGGTCCGTGGACATCTCCATCCATACTTGCCAACCCTCCCGGATTTTCCGGGAGACTCCTGAAATTCAGCGCCTCTCCCGAAAACCTCCCGGGACAAATTTTCTCCCGAAATTCAGGCTGAGCTGGAAGCCACGCCCCCTCCAGCTCCATGCGGACCTGAGTGACGTGTCAACAGCCTGTATTCACGTCCGCTTTCCCACAATATAAACAGCGTGCCTGCCCAAACACGTTATAACTGTAGAATGATCGAGGGCGAGTTCTTGGTTTCTTATGGGGGTTTATTGTTAGGCAGTTTCATTAACGTCCTCCCAGCGCGGTAACAACACACAACAACAGCAGTCATGTTTCATTCTACCGTAAAGCAGTTCGTCTGCCGTAAACAGCAATGTTGTTGTAATATATTGAGTTGGAGGCAATAACCAGGCGAGGTGATGAAGTACGTCTCTTTACTGTAGACTTCAGAACAGACTCACACACTTGACGTCAGGTGCGCAACACCACGTAAATCGTTGGCCAACCAAAAAGTAACCCCAGTACGCTATAGCCAACATTCACCAGGAGATGGCAACAGACGAACATAAATCACTCCATTACATCCCTCCCCCTTTTAGAAATGTAGAAGTTACTCAAAATAAATAAACAACCCAACCAAAAAATGCAGCAGCTCAATTAAAAAACTGTACTTAAGTCACATTCTTTTTTTTTTTTTTAGTACTGAACTCTTAACCCTCATTTGTAAACAATAACATGCTTATTATACAAACAGTATTTGTACACCTTTAACACAGATTTTTATACTGTCTTCAGAGATTCAGTTTTTTTGGTGATACTCGAAACCTTTCTGGGTACCTGCAAAAGGGTGTTCAGCATGGTTAGAAAAATAGTGACAGAGAATAGAACAAGGATGGTCAATTCAACCCTTAACTCAACAATGAGTAGATGAGTGTTATGTGTGTGTCTATATGTGTAATAAATGAATACTGAAATTCAAGTATTTCTTTTATTATATATATATATATATATATATATATATATATATATATATATATATATATATATATATATATATATATATATATGGATATATATATATGGATATATATATATATATATATATATAATAAAATAAATATATATATAGCTAGAATTCACTGAAAGTCAAGTCAAGTATTTCTTATATATATATATATATATATATATATATATACATATATATATGAAATACTTGACTTGGTGAATTCTAGCTGTAAATATACTCCTCCCCTCTTAGCCACGCCCCCAACCACGCCCCCGCCCCACCCCGACCACGACCCCCACCTCCCGAAATCGGAGGTCTCAAGGTTGGCAAGTATGTCTCCATCTTCACCTGACCTCTTTGAGTACACACAAGGTGACAAAACATCAAAGTCAAACATCCCTCACCCGACAGCAGACACAATCCTCCCGACGGTACAACCATCTCCCCGCTGTTTGCACCTCGCTGCCTTAGTCCCGCCGGGATTCGTCGCTTGGGGGGGGGGGGGGGACTCGGCCTGCCTCATTAGCTGCCGTTGTTTCCTGGATTCATTAGCTAATGGGATTGTTTTAAGAGTGATCCAAGAACAGAACAGCCCGCAGGAAGACAAACACCTCACTTTGTGTTGTGTGTCTGCACGGAATCACTTTGTGACTCACTTTGTGCTGTGAATTACTCACAGCTCTGTGTGTGTGTGTGTGCAAAAGCTCTTGTTTGTATAGAATTCCCTTCACTGTGTGTGTTTGTGTGTGTTTGTGCATTCAAAGCGTCTGTTCAGCCTTAATTAGCGTGCAAGACTTCCTTTCAGAATATGAAACAACATCACCTGATGATGCAAACGGCTGCAAACTGCAATCGTCTCCTCACCTGACACTGTGTGTGCGTGCGTGTGTGCGCGCGCTACACATGTAGTCTTTACACGGCGCGCACTGTAGCAGTGCAGCGCTCGCCAAAAGGCTTATTTTGCTGGAGGGAAATGCGAGCGTGTAAGCGGAATCCTTTGTACTGTTTGATGGGGAGTAGAGTGGGGGGGAAACCAGCTCTGCTGTGATGTGCTCACAACACACACACACAGACTTTTACTGAAACACACACGAGTGAGAGCGAGATCTTGTGGGAGACCTTGAAAAGTCGCCGCAAAGGAGAATGAGCAACAAACAGATGACAAAAAAATGCAAATGATGCCAGCTTTGTTTAGCAGATTGTGCATTTCACTCACGTGTCCACTTGTGTCCCTCAAGGTGCAATCCACACTGATTGACCTCGCAGGACTAAATACGGGACTCTAATGTAACCGTTCGTACCTTTTCCAGGTCGAAAAGTGTACAGGTGCGGTCCAAGCGGAGGACAGAGGCGGAGAAACAATGTTTTTGTAGACATCAAGGCTGACTTTAGTTGTTGCATGGCTACTAGGGTTGTACGGTTTAGTACCGCGATACTAATGAATCATATTCGGTACTATACCGCCTCTAAAAAGTACCAATCCACCACCCCCCGCCCCGCCGTCGTCGTCACGTCGTGTCATTGCTAGTTTTACGAGCAGAGGAGCATGTTCGGCAGTGCACAATCACGGAGTACTTACAAGCAGACACGGTGTGTAGACAGAAAAGGGAGAACGGACGCATTTTGGTCTAAAAACTAAAGATAACGGTGAAGTTATAACATTGAAACGCCCTCAGGAAAAAGTGCTTTAACCTCTTAAGGCCCAAGCTGTTTGTTTACATGCTTTTTTTAAATTGCTCTTTGCTATTTGGGCTTATTGGACCCTAATTAGAATAAAAACTAAAAATCATCTTTTGATATGATGTACTTAGTCCATAAGTACACAAACATGTACTTCATGTGTTATGACATGCTAATTTTTATTTTTACACTTATATTTCCAAATTCCGTTGTATGTTATACTCTTCTGACACCACCAGATGGCAGTATAAGTGTCCATATGTCGGCATAAAACCCCAATTCAGTAGTGTACACAATTTTTGAAATAAGAGCTAAAAGGTGCTGTCCACGCATGTGGCCACTAAGGCCTTTAGAGGTTAAGACATGGCTAGCTATTATACCGGTATTAGTATAGTACCGCGATACTAATTAATCATATTCGGTACTATACCAACTAGGGATGTCCGATAATGGCTTTTTGCCGATATCCGATATTCCGATATTGTCCAACTCTTTAATTACCGATACCGATATCAACCGATATATACAGTCGTGGAATTAACACATTATTATGCCTAATTTGGACAACCAGGTATGGTGAAGATAAGGTACTTTTAAAAAAAATTTATAAAATAAAATAAGATAAATAAACTAAAAACATTTTCTTGAACAAAAAAGAAAGTAAAACAATATAAAAACAGTTACATAGAAACTAGTAATTAATGAAAATTAGTAAAATTAACTGTTAAAGTTTAGTACTATTAGTAGACCAGCAGCACGCACAATCATGTGTGCTTACGGACTGTATCCCTTGCCGACTGTATTGCTATATATTGATATATAATGTAGGAACCAGAATATTAATAACAGAAAGAAACAACCCTTTTGTGTGAATGAGTGTGAATGGGGGAGGGAGGTTTTTTGGGTTGGTGCACTAATTGTAAGTGTATCTTGTGTTTTTTATGTTGATTTAATAAAAAAAACCAAAAAAAAAAAAAACCGATACCGATAATAAAAAAAACCCGATACCGATCATTTCCGATATTACATTTTAACGCATTTATCGGCCGATAATATCGGCAGGCCGATGTTATCGGACATCTCTAATACCAACCTCTGAAAAGTACCGGTTCGCCAACCCCCACGCTTCCGTCGTCGTCACGTCGTGTCATTGCTGGTTTTACGAGCAGAGGAGCATGTTCAGCAGCGCACAATCACGGAGTATTTACAAGCAGACACAGTGTGTAGACAGAAAAGGGAGAACGAACGCATTTTGGTCTAAAAACTAACGATAAAGGTGAAGTTATAACACTGAAACGCCCTCATGAAGAGGTGCTAAAGTCCAGCCGCCGTCCGCAGTGTTTTAGCTACTTCTAAATCACTAATCCTCGTCTCCATGGCAACAAATAAAGTGAGTTTCTTACAAGTATCATCCCTGCAGGACGAGGAATAGCGAAACATGCTTCACCACACACCGTAGCTCACCAGGGTCAAAATGTAAACAAATGCCATGGGTGGATCTACACCTGAGGTCCACTGTAATGATACCAAGTATAGGAGCGCATCTAGTCGATGCTACTATGATTACATCGATATTTTTTATTGTCACAAAATTTTTTTTCCTTTTTTAAAATTTATATTATGTGTATAAACTCAGAAAAGATGTCCCTGGACACATGAGGACTTTGAATATGACCAATGTATGATCCTGTAACGACTTGGTATCGGATTGATGCCTAAATTTGTGGTACCATCCAAAACTAATGTAAAGTGTCAAACAACAGAAGAGTAAGTGATTATTACATTTTAACAGAAGTGTAGATAGAACATGTTAAAAGAGAGAGTAAGCAGATATTAACAGTAAATAAACAAGTGGATTAATAATTCATTTTCTACCACTTGTCCTTAATAATTTTGACAAATTAATAGAATGGAAAATTACACAATATATTACTGCATATGTCAGCAGCTAAATTAGGAGCCTTTGTTTGTTTACTTACGACTAAAAGACAAGTTGTCTAGTATGTTCACTATTTTATTTAAGGACAAACTTGCAATAAGAAACATATGTTTAATGTACCCTAAGATTTTTTTGTTAAAATAAAGCTAATAAGGCAATTTTTTTGTAGTCCACTTTATTTAGAAAAGTATCTAAAAGTACCGAAAAGTGTCTAAATACATTTTGGTACGGGTACCGGTACCAAAATATTGGTATCGGGACAACACTAATGGCTACACACACAGCTGTAGATGAAGTCTTGATATCAAGATATGTAGCGAAGCCTGTGGTGTGTAAATACACTGGTAGGTTTATCTCGCTCAAATATGCAGCTTCAAAAGTAAGAATGGAGCAATCAGGGGAAAGGATGACAGAATATTTCCTGTGTTTGGTGCTCACAATCAGGCTTTAGTGTCTCATAGAAAAAGTTTCAATGAAATTCATCCATCACGACTCCACTTGAGCAAACGTTTTGGCGACAGAGGCAAAGAAAAACTCCGTCCTGCGTCTACACTATGCATGCATCAATTCAAAACTTTTATCGCCCCGTTAGAGACAATTTCACTCGGCGCTATAAAATGACAATAAAAGCCGCACCCGCTGTAAAACACATCTAAAGACTGCGCTCGCCATATGGACAAGGTGCTATGCGCAAACGAGCAAATGTGGCGAAACTGATCCTCTTGTCGTCGTCACTCTTTCTGCAGCGCGGTGCGTCCGCTTCTCGCAGGAGCCCGCGGACCAGTCGGTGGTGCTGGGGGAGCGCGTGGTGCTGTCCTGCGTGGTCTTCAACTACAGTGGCATCGTCCAGTGGACCAAAGACGGCCTGGCTCTCGGCGTAGGGGAAGGCCTCAGAGGTGAGTGGTGAAGGAACAAAATGTCATGGCTAAAATATGTCCCATGTTTTCCACTGCATCCAATACAGCAGTCATTCCATTGCAAAATACACTCAATCAATCAATCAATGTTTATTTATATAGCCCTAAATCACAAGTGTCTCAAAGGGCTGCACAAGCCACAACAACATCCTCGGTACAGATCCCACATAAGGGCAAGGAAAAACTCACCCCAGTGGGACGTCGATGTGAATGACTATGAGAAACCTTGGAGAGGACCGCATATGTGGGTAACCCCCCCCCCCCTCTAGGGGAGACCGAATGCAATGGATGTCGAGTGGGTCTGACATAATATTGTGAGAGTCCAGTCCATAGTGGATCCAACATAATAGTAAGAGTCAAGTCCATAGTGGGGCCAGCAGGACACCATCCCGAGCGGAGACGGGTCAGCAGCGCAGAGATGTTCCCAACCGATGCACAGGCGAGCGGTCCATCCCGGGTCCCGACTCTGGACAGCCAGCACTTCATCCATGGCCACCGGACCTGTGCCCCCCCCTCCACAAGGGAGAGGGGAGCAGAGGAGAAAAGAAAAGAAACGGCAGATCAACTGGTCTAAAAGGGGGGTCTATTTAAAGGCTAGAGTATACAAATGAGTTTTAAGATGGGACTTACACACACTATATTGCCAGAAGTATTTGGCCACGCATCCAAATGATCAGAATCAGGTGTCCTTGATTGTATAAAATCAAGTGGAGACGCGTTATCTGGAGTGATGAATCATGCTTTTCCATCTGGCAATCTGACGGACGAGTCTGGGTTTGGAAGTTGCCAGGAGAACGCTACATTTCGGACTGCATTGTGCTGAGTGTGAAATTTGGTGGAGGAGGAATTATGGTGGGGGGTTGATTTTCAGGAGTTGGGCTTGGCCCTTTAGTTCCAGTGAAAGGAACTTTGAATGCTCCAGGATACCAAAACATTTTGGACAACTTGTTATGTTTACTAAAGGGGAGGTGACGGCTCAGACACCAGGGGGAAGTATGTACAATAATTTATTATATATATAACCTATCAGTGACGTGCGGTGAGGTTGATGGCTGGTGAGGCACTGACTTCATCACAGTCAGATTTACAAACATATGAACCCTAAAGAGTATCTTATTCACCATTTGATTGGCAGCAGTTAACGGGTTATGTTTAAAAGCTCATACCAGCATTCTTCCCTGCTTGGCACTCAGCATCAAGGGTTGGAATTGGGGGTTAAATCACCAAAAATGATTCCCGGGCGCGGCGCCGCTGCTGCCCACTGCTCCCCTCACCTCCCAGGGGGTGAACAAGGGGATGGGTCAAATGCAGAGGACAAATTTCACCACACCTAGTGTGTGTGTGACAATAATTGGTACTTTAACTTAACTTTAACTTTACACATACAAACTGTAGCACACAAAAAAGCACATTTAATAAAAAAACTTTATTATGGTCTTACCTTTACTTATAAATGCGCCGCTGTTGTGCTGGATTAATGAACCCCCTGATGGGGGTGTTATATCAACTAAAGCCCCCACTTCAACTTTCCACGTGCAACATTGAATCTATTTAAAAAAGTGTAACCGAGGGTTTATAAATGTCGCCTATACTGTATGAAACTACAAAATAACAAACACAGCGGCTCCAGTTTACACGAGGACCACTTTATTTACCTTCTTTCAAAAACTTCCGCTCCAGTCCAACGTGTCAAAATTCCGCTCTTAGCGCCTTCAAAATAAGAGCTCAAGGCATATACTGTATAACAGCGCATAACAGGAACTTAACATCACAAAGAGGAAAGCCCATAAAAATAGGTTACAAAAGTTATTTAATAAGAAGCCAAAAAGTGCAAAAACAATAATGTTCGTGTTGGAGGAGTTGTATATTAGGTACACCTGCATTTTGCAGGTGTACTTAATGTTGTGGCCCTGCAGTCATTCACAACTCCTCCAACACGAACATTATTGTTTTTGCACTTTTTGGCTTCTTATGAAATAACTTTTTTAAATAGATTCAATCTTGCACGTGGAAAGTTTAAGTGTGGGCTTTAGTTGATATAACACTCCCGTCAGGGGTTGCCGTGCATTCTACGGCGGGGGTGCAGGAGGCGAGCCTCAGCCAGTGCGTCTTTTGCAGCCGTTTTATGATCGCTCAGCACAAGAAATACTTTACACACATACAGTTGTTGACAAAATACACTGTACATTATATACCTCAGCTAACTAAACTATGGAAATGTATAATATAGTTCATATAGCAATACGGTCTCACTGCACAGCAGACCAGCAGTTAGCCGAGTCTGTCCATGTTGAGGCACTGAGTGACGTGCCTCGACTGGCTGCTGTTCACCGCACCGTCTCTTTTCAGTATTTGAACGGCAAATGTGAAAATTCAGCGATTTTAAATAAAAATAATCTAAAACTGGTGAAGTTAAATGGAAAATAAATGTATAGTATAATCACTGGATACATTTAACAATTTAATATATATTTTTTTCTTTTTACATTTTTTTTCTTTCCATGATGGCAGGTGAGGCGGGGACTCACCTGCCTCTAGTGACTGCACGTCACTGTAACCTATATATATACCGTATTTTTCGGACTATAAGTCACAGTTTTTTTCATAGTTTGCCCGGGCTCCAGTGCGACTTATATATGTTTTTTTCCTTCTTTATTATGCATTTTTGGCAGGTGCGACTTATACTCCGGTGCGACTTATACTCCGAAAAATACGGTAATAATACAAAACGATACTAACAAATAAACTAACCCAAGGAAATGGAGTGTGTAAAACCCAAGAGAGTGTGTGTGTGTGAGGCTTTGTGTGTAGATATCTGAAGTGTGTTACCAAGTGTTGATGAGAAAGCAGACAAGTCCAAAGAGGGCAATGCAAAAGGGGTCCAAGATCCGCGAGGGGTCCGTGGGGCAGAGAGAGACGTCAGAGAGAGGCAGTCGAGATCCAGGACAACGGAAGGAAAAAACTGCGGGCACACGTGAGAAGACAGGGGATAAGTCAAGCCACGGAGAGGAAACAAAGAGAGCATAAACCTTATCGCTTACGGTTCACCATAGAGAAACTAAGTTCCCGCAAGGATCCCTGGTCCACTGGTCCTTTAAACAGCTCGCCCTCATCAATTCCAGGTGTGTAGATTGCCAATAGTCTGCAGGCTTGTAGCTGCGTGGGCGTGCTGCTCTCAGCCCGAGCAGGGGAGTGTCCGAGCGCGCTGTCAGCGGATCCTCCAAGTGCTCCCGCAGAGGAGGGACAAGCAGACTGCGCGTGCGCCGTAACACAATTCCATGCTCCCAACCTTCCTCTTCCAACATGACTGTGCACCAGTGCACAAAGCAAGGTCCATAAAGACATGGATGACAGAGTCTGGTGTGGATGAACTTGACTGGCCTGCACAGAGTCCTGACCTGAACCCGATAGAACAACTTTGGGATGAATTAGAACTGAGACTGAGAGTGGGTGACCTCACCAATGCGCTTTTGGAAGAATGGAAGAAATTCCGATAACCACACTCCGCAACCTCCAAGTCCGAGTCCATGGTTCTCGCCCGGAAAAGGGTGGAGTGCCATCTCTGCCCTGCCCCAAGTGGAGGAGTTCAAGTACCTTGGAGTCTTGTTCACGAGTGAGGGAAGAGTGGATCGTGAGATTGACAGGCGGATCGGTGCGGCGTCTTCAGTAATGCGGACGCTGTATCGATCCGTTGTGGTGAAGAAGGAGCTGAGCCGGAAGGCAAAGCTCTCAATTTACCGGTCGATCTACGTTCCCATCCTCACCTATGGTCACGAGCTTTGGGTTTTGACCGAAAGGACAAGATTACGGGTATAAGCGGCCGAAATGAGTTTCCTCCGCCGGGTGGCGGGGCTCTCCCTCAGAGATAGGGTGAGAAGCTCTGTCATCCGGGAGGAACTCAAACTAAAGCCGCTGCTCCTCCACATTGAGAGGACCCAGGTGAGGTGGTTCGGGCATCTAGTCAGGATGCCACCCAAACACCTCCCGGGCACGTCCGACCGGTAGGAGGCCACGGGGAAGACCCAGGACACGTTGGGAAGACTGTCTCCCGGTTGGCTTGGGAACGCCTCGGGATCCCCCGGGAGGAGCTGGACGAAGTGGCTTGGGAGAGGGAAGTCTGGGCTTCCCTGCTTAGGCTGCTGCCCCCGCGACCCGACCTCGGATAAGCGGAAGAAGATGGATGGATGGATGGATGGATGGATGGATGGATGGATGGACACTCCGCAACCTTGTGGACAGCCTTCCCAGAAAAGTTGAAGCTGTAATAGCTGCAAAAGGTGGACCGACATCATATTGAACCCTATGGGTTAGGAATGGGATGGCACTTCAAGTTCATATGTGAGTCAAGGCAGGTGGCCAAATACTTTTGGCAATATAGTGTATCTCGTGCTCAACATGTATTTTTTCAGGCCAATACAGAAAACGTTCTGCTACTCAAGGCTAATACCAATAACCTTATTTATATGTATTATTTTTTACATTTAGATTCAAGTGTAGTTGTTGCACCCCTTTTTTTGCCGCTGACTTTGAGGCATTTTCTTCTGCAGCAGGCATCTCCGTTGGCTTGCAAAATACCGTCGTAGCGAATCTAGCGTTTTAGCTGGCTGATGAGATTTGATGCGTTGAAGCTCAATGGTTTTTTTTCCCTCCTTGTGGAATGTTTGCAGAACATTTAATGTAAATTGCACGCAAACCTTTTTTCTCCGAAACAGTGACAACGCCATGTTTGTTTTTCAATGAAGTTTACCACCTCTTGAAAGGCTGGTGAAAAGTAGCGCAAAATTTGCTAACCTTAACTCACATACAACTTAACAAGTAATTTTCAATCAATAGATCAATCAACCAAAGTTTATTTAGATAGCCCTCAATCACAGGTGCTTTCGAAGAGCTGCACAAACCACACTGACATTATTCTTGATAATTTGAAAATCCAGTCCATTGGAGGAATTGTAGATACAGTATATGTGTATTCATATATACATATATACACACTATAAATATATATATATATATATATATATATATATATTAGAGATGTCTGATAATATCGGCCGATAAATGCGTTAAAATGCAATATCGGAAATTATCGGTATTGTTTTTTTTATTATCGGTATCGTTTTTTATTTCATTTTATTTTTTTTATTTTTTTTTTATTAAATCAACATAAAAAAACACAAGATACACTTACAATTAGTGCACCAACCCAAAATAACTTCCTCCCCCATTTATACTCATTCACACAAAAGGGTTGTTTCTTTCTGTTATTAATATTCTGGTTCCTACATTATATATCAATATATATCAATACAGTCTGCAAGGGATACAGTCCGTAAGCACACATGACTGTGCGTGCTGCTGGTCCACTAATAGTACTAACCTTTAACAGTTAATTTTACTCATTTTCATTAATTACTAGTTTCTATGTAACTGTTTTTATATTGTTTTACATTCTTTTTTATTCAAGAAAATGTTTTTAATTTATTTATCTTATTTTATTTTATAATTTTTTTTTAAAAGTACCTTATCTTCACCATACCTGGTTGTCCAAATTAGGCATAATAATGTGTTAATTCCACGACTGTATATATCGGTTGATATCGATATCGGTTGATATCGGTATCGGTAATTAAAGAGTTGGACAAAATCGGAATACCGGATATCGGCAAAAAGCCGTTATCGGACATCCCTAATATATATATATATATATATATATATATATATATATATATATCCCTAATATATATATATATATATAGCCCTCAATCACAGTATTAGTATATATATATATATATATATATATATATATAAATAGTCGAGGATTCTATGGTTTATCCGTTATACAGTGCTCAATACAGAGTAGAGCGGAATATATGTCCATTCATCCATCCATTTTCTACCGCTTGTCTTTTTTTTGGGGTGGCGGGGGGTGCTGGAGCCTTATATATATATATATATATATATATATATATATATATATATATATATATATATATATATAGTCGAGGATTCTATGGTTTATCCGTTATACAGTGCTCAATACAGACTAGAGCGGAATATATGTTAGGTCAGGAAAAAACACAGAGGCTATTTCATCCCTCCAAGCCTGTTTCGCAGGGAGAAAAAAAAAAATAAAGAAATATATATATATATACATATATATACATATATATATGTATATATATATATATATATATATGGTGGCGGGCGGTGCTGGAGCCTTCTATATATATATATATATGTATATATATATATATATGTATATATATATATATATATATATATATATATATATATATATATATATATATATCCATCCAGTAGATACACATCGAATATTACTGCAGTAGTACTGCACCGGGCCACCAGGTCAAATATACTTTTTTCTCTAGTGACTCTGCTCAGAAAGTCTCGATTTTGGTCATAGTTGCCTTTGCTTTTTCATCTTGTGTACCAGGTGACCAGTTTAAATTGGTATTGCTGCCACCTACAGCACTGGAGTAGACTTACGACTGCTGAATTTTATTAGCTGATTAAATTTCATCCATCTTCCGCATACTTGTCTATTATCTGCTACGCTTATCACACCAGCCTAATCTACGGCTGTCCGGCTTTATTGTTGTGCCTTGGCGGAGGTCGGCGCTCTACTGAGTGCTGTTCAGTTTTTACGACTGCAGCTTCTTGCCCGGCGATTAACGTTGGCATGATACTTGAAGAATGAATGTGATCTCTCAGGCTTTTATTGTCGGAGGCTCGCTGCAAGAATCTCAATAAAAAGTTATTAAATGTCAAGTGCTTGGACTTAATGGCGGCATTATAATCACTTTAGCGTCTCCTGCGGACAAAATGTGTCATGTTTATTAATTCTGCGTGATGGAATCGGCCTTGGAGCGTTTGTGGGAGCTTAGCCCTTTACGGCTGGGAGGAAAAAGGATATTTGGCTGTTCAAAAGAGGAGTCTGCACGCATCACTAGCAGGCGGTAAAAGCAAGAATAATAAAATATGATTCAAATGAATGAGAGTTCAATACATTAAAAGTACAATTTAAAGGCCTACTGAAATGCGATTTTCTCATTTAAACGGGGATAGCAGGTCCATTCTATGTGTCATACTTGATCATTTCGCGATATTGACATATTTTTGCTGAAAGGATTTAATAGAGAACATCGACGATAAAGTTCGCAACTTTTGGTCGCTGATAAAAAAGCCTTGCCTGTACCGGAAGTAGCAGACGAGTAGCGTGACGTCACAGGTTGTGGAGCTCCTCACATCTGCACATTGTTTACAATCATGGCCACCAGCAGCGAGAGAGATTCGGACCGAGAAAGCGACGATTTCCCCATTAATTTGAGCGAGGATGAAAGATTTGTGGATGAGGAAAGTGAGAGTGAAGGACTAGAGGGCAGTGGGAGCGATTCAGATAGGGAAGATGCTGTGAGAGGCGGGTGGGACCTGATATTCAGCTGGGAATGACTAAAACAGTAAATAAACACAAGACATATATATACTCTATTAGCCACAACACAACCAGGCTTATATTTAATATGCCACAAATTAATCCCGCATAACAAACACCTCCCCCCTCCCGTCCATATAACCCGCCAATACAACTCAAACACCTGCACAACACACTCAATCCCACAGCCCAAAGTACCGTTCACCTCCCCAAAGTTCATACAGCACATATATTTCCCCAAAGTCCCCAAAGTTACGTACGTGACATGCACATAGTGGCACGCACGTACGGGCAAGCGATCAAATGTTTGGAAGCCACAGCTGCATGCGTACTCACGGTACCGTGTCTACGTATCCAACTCAAAGTCCTCCTGGTAAGAGTCTCTGTTGTCCCAGTTCTCCACAGGCCAATAAAAAAGCTTGACTGTCATCTTTCGGGAATGTAAACAGTGAAACACCGGCTGTGTTATCCGGCACACCAGTCAAGGGGTGCATTCTACGGCGGGGGTGCGTTATCCGGCACAACACCTGCCGCAATACACCGCTTCCCACCTACAGCTTTCTTCTTTGCTGTCTCCATTGTTCATTGAACAAATTGCAAAAGATTCACCAACACAGATGTCCAGAATACTGTGGAATTTTGCGATGAAAACAGACAACTTAATAGCTGGCCACCATGCTGTCCCAAAATGTCCTCTACAATCCGTGACATCACGCGCAGACGTCATCATACCGAGACGTTTTCAGCAGGATATTTCGCTCGAAATTTAAAATTGCACTTTAGTAAGCTAACCCGGCCGTATTGGCATGTGTTGCAATGTTAAGATTTCATCATTGATATATAAACTATCAGACTGCGTGGTCGGTAGTAGTGGGTTTCAGTAGGCCTTTAATCATTATCATATGTGCAAAATATCTAGCATAGCATGCATTTAGTAGGAATTAAAACAAATGTGTATAATAATACTAATGATACTATCAAGTAATATTAATCAATCAATCAATCAATCAATGTTTACTTATATAGCCCTAAATCACGAGTGTCTCAAAGGGCTGCACAAGCCACAACGACATCCTCGGCTCAGATCCCACATCAGGGCAAGAAAAAACTCAACCCAATGGGATGACAATGAGAAACCTTGGAGGGGACCGCAGATGTGGGGACCCCCCCCCCCCATCCACCCACCCATCCCAGGGCGACCGGTGCAATGGACATCGTGTAGATCTAGCATAATATTGTGAGAGACCAGTCCGTAGTGGATCTAACATAATAGTGTGAGAGTCCAGTCCATAGTGGATCTAACGTAATAGTGTGAAAGTCCAGTCCATAGTGGATCTAACATAGTAGTGTGAGAGTCCAGTCCATAGTGGATCTAACGTAGTAGTGTGAGAGTTCAGTCCATAGTGGATCTAACATAATAGTGTGAGAGTCCAGTCCATAGTGGATCTAACATAATAGTGTGAGAGTCCAGTCCATAGTGGATCTAACATAATAGTGTGAGAGTCCAGTCCATAGTGGATCTAACATAATAGTGTGAGAGTCCAGTCCATAGTGGATCTAACGTAATAGTGTGAGAGTCCAGTCCATAGTGGATCTAACATAATAGTGTGAGAGTCCAGTCCATAGTGGATCTAACATAATAGTGTGAGAGTCCAGTCCATAGTGGATCTAACGTAATAGTGTGAGAGTCCAGTCCATAGTGGATCTAACATAATAGTGTGAGAGTCCAGTCCATAGTGGATCTAACATAATAGTGTGAGAGTCCAGTCCATAGTGGGGCGAGCAGGAGATAATTTTGAGTGGAGACATCTGTGAGGAGACGTGGGCAGATCAGAACAGAAACGGCAGATGAACTGGTCTAAAAGGGGGGTCTATTTAAAGGCTAGAGTATACAAATGAGTTTTAAGATGGGACTTAAATGCTTCTACTGAGGTAGCATCTCTAACTGTTACCGGGAGGGCATTCCATAGTACCAGAGCCCGGATAGAAAACGCTCTATAGCCCGCATACTTTTTTGGGGCTCTGGGAATCACTAATAAGCCGGAGTTCTTTGAACGCAGATTTCTTGCCAATAATAACATGCTGCTTATAGCTATAATAGCATAACACAAAAAAATACACAATTTTACGAAGGAAATACATAAAACAACATTTTATCTAAGCTATATATATATATATATATATATATATATATATATATATATATATATCCCCGCTGCCTTGTGGGTTAGTCGGGGAGCACACCCTGAGAGAAAAGCAAGTGCTGGTAGGCGCACCATAGGCGGTCTTCTGACAGACCGGAGCTCCGGCAGCCTCCTGCAGCTGTGAGGAGGTGCCGGTCGTCCTGGGTTTCCCTTGCCACCGGATACAGCTCCCCACAGCGAAGAAGTGATGTTGGAGTCTGCACGTCTCCCTCGTCGAAAAAGACCTCAACGGCGGAGTGGGCGGATGATGGTTGCATAGAAGCTCCACAACGGTCACAAAGGCGGAAGAAGGCTGCAGCAAAGATGGGCCCCCAATTGTCTTGGTCTCCATGCCATTGGACCCTGGCCTTCTCTTTGCCAAGGACAGTGTGGTGGCTGTCTGTGCACCAGTCTCCCCACTTTAAAAGATTTCACGCTCAGGCGTTCTCCTGAAGGCAATCCCACCAACAGGAGGACAATCATACTCGTTTCGAGTGATCGCCGACGATATACATACCGTATTTTTCGGACTATAAGTTGCAGTTTTTTCATAGTTTGGCCGGGCTCCAGTGCGACTTATATATGTTTATTTCCTTCTTTATTATGCATTTTCGGCAGGTGCGACTTATACTCCGGTGCGACTTATACTCCGAAAAATGCGGTGTGTATATATATATATATATATATATATATATATTTTTTTTTTTCATGTTTGTGTGTACTCTCTACACCCCTTTATTAGGTACAGCTGTAGAATCTAAATAAAGTTTGTTTAAGTCTAAAAGAGCTGTGAGTGAGTTGGTGCCCATGGATAATACGCAGCATGCTTTGTGCAATTTCAGCTCTAAATATACATATAAAGCATATATAAATACGTACTGTACATTTACACACTCACGCACGCACGCACACACACCCACGCGTCATGACATTCAGACAAGAGCTAATCTGACATGTGATGTGAATTCTGTGTTCATCTCAATTTGATTCACAGGTTCAGTAAAGGTCATCGCGCCTCTCTCTCTTACAGACACACACACACACACACACACACACACACACACACACACACACACACACACACACACACACACACACACACACCTCCATGTTTCCAAATGCAGCCTCCATCATCACTGGCTTTATGTGTCTGCCTCAGCCTCCTCCTCCTCTCCCTCTTTTTCACCGTCTTTTACGGTAACACCGTCTTTGTCCTTGCAGTCGTTTCTCTGCCAGCGATGAGCGCTTCTGCTTTGGATCAACACGTCGTCCTCTTTTTTTTCCCGCCCTTTACGCCATCCATCTTTCCATTTTTCATCTTTAAATACAGCGGGCTGTCTGTCCTCATGTCTGGCCATGACGAAGTGTCACCCATCTTCATCTTTTCTTCAAAAGGAATGTACAGCGGTACCTTTATTATGGTATACTGTACATATATTGTACCTTTTTGTATGATCTTTCCCATGGTTTCTGTACACAGTATAATTGCAGCATTTACGATAATTGCTGCAATGTGATGTTATCGTTCGTTTAAATATCGTATCATGTGATAGCAGTGGTGGCCTAACATAACCAGAAATCATGATCATAATTAAAGATACAATTATTTTTTTATTTACTTTCCCTAAATATCTAAAAGTATTCATATTTTCTTCATGTCATATTATGCTCCTTCCAGTGCTTTTGTTGTTAGGTTATAGTTTGTATCCAATCAGAATTCAGCTATTTTATGTTGCCATGCTGTACCAAATCTGCCCGTGGCCTTCAGAATCAACAATTCGGGCGTCCGTGCACTGTAAGCGAACGGGCACATACAGTTGATAGATAATTGGGATATCCAATCAGATCACGAGTTGTTGTCAGTAAGGCCTTCGAGATCCGTGTTTTTCAACCACTGTACCGCGGCACACTAGTCTGCCGTGAGATACAGTCTGGTGTGCCGTGGGAAATGATCTAATTTCACCTTTTTGGTTAAAAATTATTTTTGGCAAACCCGTAATTATAATCTACAAATAATGTGCCGTTGTTGAGTGTCTGTGCTGTCTGGAGATCGGCAGACTTACCACGTTATACTCTTCCATATCAGTAGGTGGCAGCAGGTAGCTAATTGCTTTGTAGATGTCGGAAACAGCGGTAGGCAGTGTGAAGGTAAAAAGGTGTCTAATGCTTAAACCAAAAATAAACAAAAGGCGAGTGCCGCTAAGAAAAGGCATTGAAGCGTAGGGAAGGCTATGCAGAACGAAACTAAAACTCAACTGGCTACAAAGTAAACAAAAACAGAATGCTGGACGACAGCAAAGACTTACTGTGGCGCAAAGACGGCATCCACAAAGTACATCCGAACATGACATGACAATCAACAATGTCCCCACAAAGAAGGATAAAAACAACTGAAATATTCTTGATTGCTAAAATAAAGCAGTTGTGGGGAATAGCGGTCAAGGAAGACATGAAACTGCTACAGGAAAATACCAACTAAAGAGGAAAAGCCACCAAAATAGGAGCGCAAGACAAGAACTAAAACAATACACACAGGAAAACAGCAAAACACTCAAAATAAGTCAGGGGGTGATGTGACAGGTGGTGACAGTACACCTACTTTGAGACAAGAGCTATAGTGATGCATGCTTGGTTATGGTTTAAAGTCATATCCAACAATTGTGACGACTTTTAATAGTCAATATCGGCTGCTGAGTTACATTTTTTAATGATTTCTACTGATTTCTAATGATTTCCGCATTTTTTCAATGAAAAAAATGTGCCTTGGCTCAAAAAAGGTTGAAAAACACTGTACTAGATGGCCTCACGTTGAACGTGACATTGACTCGTTCTGTGATTGGATACTCATCGGGACCGTTAGCGGATGAATTTGAGAACACAAACAGTTGAGAGACAGTTGTGATAACCAATCAGATCACAAGTTGTTGACAGTAACCTATCCAAGTAGCCTGATTTTAACAAGACTGTGATTGGATACTCACTTGTCATTCCAAAGTGAGTATCCATTCACAAGTTGCAATTTAGCAGGAAGCGGGAAGTGTTGGGCCGTAGCCAGAAAAGGAGAACAAAACGTTGATTAGGTGGCAGATATATATTTGCAAGGCCATTTTCAAGAAGGATATTTAAAGAGAAACTACATCTTGTGAGACCATGTCGGCCAACCCCAGAAGCTAGCTCAGCTGTTCTGGCGATGAAATGGGGAAATGCTCGCCATTTCCACTCGAATCAACCGACGACGAGCGGTACCACTGGCTTGTATACGGCGTCAAATAGGTGCTACAAATTGTGAGTTCAAATATTTTATTTTTTCACTTTTAATATGTTTTTTGTAGAGATGTCCGATAATGGCTTTTTTGCCGATATTCCGATATTGTCCAACTCTTAATTACCGATTCCGATATGAACCGATACCGATACATACAGTCGTGGAATTAACACATTATTGTGCCTAGTTTTGTTGTGATGCCCCGCTGGATGCATTAAACAATGTAACAAGGTTTTCCAAAATAAATCAACTCAAGTTATGGAAAAAAAAATGCCAACATGGCACTGCCGTATTTATTATTGAAGTCACAAAGTGCATTATTTTTTTAACATGCCTCAAAACAATGGAAGCTTGGAATTTGGGACGTGCTCTCCCTGAGAGAGCATGAGGAGGTTGAGGTGGGCCGGGTTGGGGGGGTGGCGGGGTAGCGGGGGGTGTATATTGTAGCGTCCCGGAAGAGTTAGTGCTGCAAGGGGTTTTCTGGGTATTTGTTCTGTTGTGTTTATGTTGTGTTACGGTGCGGGTGTTCTCCCGAAATGTGTTTGTCATTCTTGTTTGGTGTGGGTTCACAGTGTTTGTAACAGTGTTAAAGTTGTTTATGCGACCACCCTCAGTGTGACCTGTATGGCTTTTGACCAAGTATGCCTTGCATTCACTTGTGTGTGTGAAAAGCCGTAGATATTATGTGATTGGGCCGGCACGCAAAGGCAGTGCCTTTAAGGTTTATTGGAACTCTGTACTTCTCCCTACGTCCGTGTACCACTCCGTACAGCGGCGTTTTAAAAAGTCATAAATTTTACTTTTTGAAACCGATACCGATAATTTCCGATGTCACATTTTAGAGCATTTATCGACCGTTAATATCTGCAGTCCGATATCATCTGACATATCTAGTTTTTTGCAATTTAAATTTTGACAGTAGTGAATTATTATATTTTTATTTTTTATATAGCGCTTTTCTCTAGTGACTCAAAGCGCTTTACATAGTGAAACCCAGTATCTAAGTTACATTTAAACCAGTGTGGGTGGCACTGGGAGCAGGTGGGTAAAGTGTCTTGCCCATGGACACAACGGCAGTGACTAGGATGACGGAAGCGGGGATCGAACCTGTAACCCTCAAGTTGCTGGCACGGCCGCTCTACCAACCGAGCTATACCGCCCCAGTACCACATGAGATGTGTTTTAATTGCTGTTGCTTTTTAATAGATTTTTAAATGAGCCAAAAAATAACCCGTTTTGAACACTGTTGATGTGTTTCAATGGACAGTAGGGCGTAAATGTGTTCCTGTATAGTATTTACCCAGCTATGGTCATGTGGTAACATAAAGGATGGTATTTTGAGAGGTAATCATTGAAGTCGGACATCACTGAAGGCCTAGGTGGGAAACGCACGGCCCGCCACTGTGTGTTAGTACACATCACTATGTAAATCCCGTAGTCTCACCTAATATTACAGCCTATACTGTCTCCAGGTTAGCGCCATCATGTGTCAGAATAGGGAATACAATTACGTACACTTAAAGTTAAGTTTCAAGTTTATTCACAATACCATATTACGATTACAACAGTAGTGAATATCCATTTAAGGATGGTGGTAAGAGAAAGGATCCCCCAGATAAGCTAGAAGAAGCTTTTAGCAGGGGATCCAGAGGTCAGTATATGCATGGAATGGTGAAACATGGTGGCAAGTGCAAAAACGCGATATGATAAACACAAAATAGGAGCACAAAAGCCAGCATACACATACATACATACATTCATTCAACCACGCACAACCCAACAGTAGTCTACCCCACAGGAGGCATTAGAGATAGGTGGTTAATAGGTAAGATTTCAGTTTCTTTTTGAAGTTGGAGAATGAATACAGCATCCCAAGGCTCTCATCAAGCCGGTTCCAGATCTATGGTCCCCTGCATACAACACTTCGAGCAGTACAAGCCAGTAGACAATGTTTACCTGATATCAGGTCAAAGTTACGAGTGTTGTGGGCATACTGGGGACGATAGATAGGAACCAAGCTACAGAGCCTGAGATTCAGCCTGCGGATGACTTGATAGGTTAGACCAGTGTTTTTCAACCTTTTTTGAGCCAAGGCACATTTTTTGCGTTAAAAAAAACCAGGAGGCACACCACCAGCAGAAATCATTAAAAAACGACACTCAGTTGATAGTAAAAAGTCGTTCTCGCAATTGTTGGATATGACTTTAAACCATAACCAAGCATGCATCACTATAGCTCTTGTCTCAAAGTAGGTGTACTGTCACGAGCTGTCACATCACGCTGTGACTTATTTTGAGTTTTTTGCTGTTTTCCTGTGTTTAGTGTTTTAGTTCTTATCTTGCGCTCCTACTTTGGTTGCTTTTTCTCTTTTTTTTTTTATTTTCCTGTACCAGTTTCATGTCTTCCTTTGAGCGATATTTCCCGCATCTACTTTGTTTTAGCAATCAAGAATATTTCAGTTGTTTTTATCCTTCTTTGTGAGGACATTGTTGATTGTCATGTCATGTTCGGATGTACATTGTGAACGCCGTCTTTGCTCCACAGTAAGTCTTTGCTGTCGTCCAGCGTTCTGTTTTTGTTTACTTTGTAGCCAGTTCAGTTTTAGTTTCGTTCTGCATAGCCTTCCCTAAGCCTCAATGCCTTTTCTTAGGGGCACTCACCTTTTGTTTATTTTTGGTTTAAGCATTAGACACCTTTTTACCTTCACACTGCCTACCGCTGTTTCCGACATCTACAAAGCAATTAGCTACCTGCTGCCACCTACTGATATGGAAGAGTATTACACGGTTACTCTGCCGAGCTCTAGACAGCACCGACACTCAACAACAACACATCATTTGCAGACTATAATTACTGGTTTGCAAGAAATATTTTTAACCCAAATAGGTGAAATTGGATAATTTCCCACGGCACACCAGACTGTATCTCACAGCACAGTGGTGGAAAAACACTGGGTTAGACAAGCATTGTGATAAATATTGAACTCTGTCAGTCTTAAGAGATGATAATTATGGAATAGATGTCGAGTTATGTGCACGTTAGTGTGTTTGTTAACGAAACAACATTCCTCTCCTGTTCTCCACCTGCGGGCACCATTTTGTTGTTCATTCGCCCGTCACCTCTCTGGTTGCTATGCCATGAGGCGCCGGAGTGGATGATGTAATCTCCACTAATACTTTTGTCCGACTACACCCCTGCGCCCCCCCTCCGCTCCCCATTCCCACCACCTCCTTGTCCTTGCTGCTGCAACCACCTGCCTGCCTTTGCCTGAATCCATGATGTCATGCATGCTAAGATGGACCCGTGAGTGCCCCCTATTGAGACGTAACACATAATTACGTCTTTGTCTCTCGTAAGCAGGAGTACCCGGTTGGGCTTTTTTTAATCTAACATCATAGAATTATTTTTATTATCAATGTTGACGACTCATCCAGTGTGTAAAAATAGACGATAGGCTTTTGTGTGTAGGTGTGATGACTCATACTTGTAACACTTTCAGGTATGCTTTATCAATGGTGTCATTTCGTTGAACTCAACTCTCCCCAAAGAAGCAACTCCAAGCACATTCATCATATAGTGTGGTGAAACGTTTCCTTGTGTCTCCCACCCTCACTTACCTCCTGCAGCTTGGCCCAGGTATCGGGTGCTACGGGCTTTGGACACGGGCCAGTTCAACCTGGAGATCTCCCATGCCGAGCTGTCGGATGATTCCCTGTACGAGTGTCAGGCCACTGAGGCCGCTCTGCGCTCCAGAAGGGCCAAACTCAATGTTCTCAGTAAGTGGATCACAACCAGTTTTGTTTTATGCTCCAAATACATCAACATTCCGCGTTTTTGAAGGTTTGGACGAACTAACTTGTGGATGAAATAGCTGACCTAACAATTCACTTATAGAACAGAGAACTAAAAATAGGCAAGAACGGGGTTGGTTGTCACACTCATTATTTCATCAAATGATTCCCGAGCGCGGCGCATGCTGCTGCTCACTGCTCCCTTCACCTCCCATGGGGTGACCATGGGGATAGGTCAAATGCAGAGGACAAATTTCACCACATCCAGTGTGCTTGTGACGATCGTTGACTTTAACTTTAACTTTAACTTTATTTCTGTCTCTCAAATTGTGGTATGGGAAATTGTGGAATTCGGATGAAAGCTCACCGACATATTCTTCTCTAAAGTAAAGATGGCTGTGGTTTCAAAATGACAACACCAACACGACTTCTCATAGACAGGTGCTTTACTTTGGCTTTTCAAACACCGTGGAAACAACAGGCCACGACAGATTCATAAACGTATTCCATTGAATTCAATTAAATGACAGGTTATATGATTTTCTAAATTCAGAATTTGGCCACTTTATATTACTTTTTTTTCTTCTTTTTTTTTTCTTAACAAAACCAAATTATTTAGGGGATTTATATAGACATGCTAAACCATGGGTGTCAAACTCTGGCCCGCAGTGTAATTTCACTTGGCCCTTGAGGCGATATCAAATTAACACTAGAGCTGGCCCTCCGATTATATACAGCGGCGGTGCCATGGTAACACCGCATTCACCGCTAAATCTCATACTTGCCAACCCTCCCGGGAGACTCCCAAATTTCAGTGTCCCTCCCGAAAATCGTCACGTCCGCTTTTCATCCAGTTCAACGGGTGCTGGCCCAGTCTCATAATATGTGCAGCTTCTGCATGCACACACAAGTGAATGCAACGCATACTTGATCAACAGCCATACAGGTTACACTGAGGGTGGCCGTATAAATAACTTTAACACTGTTAGAAATACACGCCACACTGTGAACCCACACCAAACAAGAATGACAAACACATCCGAACCGTAACACAACATAAACACAACAGAACAAATACCCAGAACCCTTTGCAGCACTGACTCTTCCAGGACGCTACAAGGTGTGTGTGTGTGTGTGTGGGGGCGGGTGTTTGGTGGTAGCGGGGGGGTGTATTTTGTAGCGTCCCGGAAGAGTTAGTTGACTGGGCCGGCACGTTGTTTGAATGGATGAAAAGCGGACGTGACGACAGCTCGTAGAGGACGTTAAAGGCAGTGCCTTTAAGGCACGCCCCCAAGACTGTTGTCCGGGTGGACTACGAGATATAATGACTGATGAACACCTTCGTTCGATAATGAAGGTTGCCTCAGCTCAAAGCCTGAGCCCCGACATTAATGAACTAGCATCCAAGAAAAGATGGCAGGTATCTGGCTTGGGCACATCAGATTAGATCAGTGTGTTGCAAACTGAGCAGTTTAAAGTCCTGAATGGTTGGTTTATTCATTGTTATTTTATGTTCAAATTTATTAGCCTGTGGAAAAAGTTAATGTTGATATTTACCTCAGAAGGCTGCAAATAGAAAAGAGGCATTCCATTGTTATTTAAATTGTTTTTGATATGCCATTGATTTTTTTTTATTATTATTATTATTATTTGAAACTTGATTTTGCATGTCACTATAAAGTTATCTAAGCCTTGCTTGTTCAATATTCAATGCAAAACTTGTTTGGGTCCCTATTAAAAGGTTAATTTGTTCAACCTTGGCCCGCGGCTTTGTTCAGTTTTAAATTTTGGCCCACTCTGTATTTGAGTTTGACACCCCTGTGCTAAACCCTCGTCAGGGAAACCTGCGAAACAGGCTTGTAGGGATGATTTAGCCTCTGTGTTTTTTCCTGACCTAACGTATATATGTATATATTATATAATTTTTTATATTTATATACTGTACATATATCAAACATTTTTTTCCTTTAATAAACAGTCAATGTAGTGGAAAAGTGTATTACAATTGAGTACTGCTGTGGCCCATACAAACCACAGCTAAGACAAATATATTTTTGGAGGCCTTTATAGGTCCCCTATGGTCCAAGCTAGACCACAAGAAAGTGTTTTAAATGTAGATTAAGTAAGATTAAGCATGATATTATACCCTCTAACGGCTTTTAGGTACCTTAAGTCAGTGGTCCTGAACCACCGGTCCGGGGACCGGTATCGGTCCGGGGACCGGTATCGGTCCGTGACGCATTTGCTACACATTAAATAATTTAGAAACGACTGCATTTTCTTCGACTTAACTTTCGCTTGTCAAACTAGACACACCAATAAGCTTGTTTATAGATGTAAAATAAAACTCCTCATAGGACGTTGCCATTTGTTATATTTGTGACATGATACGATGCACATTAGTGAAAATATAAAATATAAATGTGACGGATTGTAGCAAAAGGCTGATTTCCATCTGCAGTCCCCAGCAGGTTGATGGTAACCTGCTGGGGATCTCATCCCAAATAAACAAGCCCAGGGCTCCCATTAATTCAGCGTTATAGTGAGTTGTATTTTTCATGCACTTATTTTTGCTGTATTTATCTGGCACAAGTGGAAAGCCGGTGCCTGAAAATAATGCCTGCATTAAACCGGTCCGTGATGCAAAAAAGGTTGGAGACCCCTGCCTTAAGTGACAGTCTTAGGAATATTTGTTATCAGCATTGTGTCATTTTATGACCTTGCTGTGTAAAGTACTGATAAACAACAACAACATGTTGTTTATTTAAGTGAATCCAAAGGCTTTTTCGGGCCTGATGTGTTTGTGCACACATGCATACAAGTGTGCCTGTGTTGAGTAACGCTCTCGTGGCTGTCCTCCAGTCCCCCCTGAAGACCCGGTGGTGGAGGGAACCCCGGAGCTTCTGCTCATGGCTGGAACGCCACACAACCTGACCTGCGTCACCCGCGGCGCCAAGCCTGCCGCGCACATCCAGTGGACCAAGAATGGATTGCCTGTGGAGGGAGCCCAACAGTCCACGGTGAGTCAGCCAACACTCTAAGCTGGCCAGGAAACGTCACAAGTGGTCTATAAAGAAAATCTAAGTTTCTTTCTGGTTTCAAGGGGAACACAATAACATATTGTTAAGAAATATTCAATCTTTGACCTGAGATGCTCCCTTTTGAATGAAAAACATTTATTTATTTATTTGAACATGTATGCCTATTAAATGAATATGAAATGTAGTTGTTTTTTTTAGGTATGTGCAAAATTTACTGACCTTTTCTCACACTTTGAAAAGGCTTTCTTAAAAAATAATCAACTTTTAACCATCACAGCCTTTGTACAGGAATCATGCGCACAAACAGATGAACAAATAAACCCATCCATCCATCCATTTTCTCGCGGGTCGCGGGGGGCACTGGGGCCTATCTCAGCTACAATCGGGCGGAAGGCGGGGTACACCCTGGACAAGTCGCCACCTCATCGCAGGGCCAACACAGATAGACAGACAACATTCACACTCACATTCACACACTAGGGACCATTTAGTGTTGCCAATCAACCTATCCCCAGGTGCATGTCTTTGGAGGTGGGAGGAAGCCGGAGTACCAGGAGGGAACCCACGCAGTCACGGGGAGAACATGCAAACTCCACACAGAAAGATCCCGAGGCCGGGATTGAACTGACTACTCAGGACCTTCGTATTACCCAAAGTCGATAAAAACTTCCTGGTAGAGGTAGTAGCAAGCAGAATAGATTCTCTGAGAGATCCTCTTAATCTCACATGCCTTGTGTTGGATTAAAGAGGGTTAGAGCACAAATTTCAGTACAAAAGAAGAACAATCTTTAGCTCTCGGGTAAGCTATAAACCATTTTGTTTGCCAGCTCATTCTCATGCTCTTTGCTTTTGGCGTGAAAGGAGGAGTTTGAGTATCTACCAGACCAGATCAGACCAGTCCAGTAGCAGGAGCTTTTACATTACATAGGACAAGTAAAATAACACCTTGGAAGACGGGACGCTGCAACAGGAACAGAAAGGCTCTTAGTTCTCCAGTGTTGTGATTCAAAATTGCCTCATGTGGTTTTCAAATACAGAAAAGGTGCTTTGTTAACAACCGTCCTGCAGTAATTAAAGCTCAACGACTCATGACCACAAAGGCGCTGCAAACCAAACCCTATGACTAAGCAGGCTAGCGATCCCGACCAACATCACAAGACAATCCTTTGACATCACTTTCTAGTTTGCAAACATGCACATATTTTTTCCTAGCTTTGGGTTTGTCACATTTGGAAAACATTTTGACCAGCCATTGATTATCTATGCATCGTTTTCCCATCTCGCTTATCCTGAGAGACTGAATTGATAACTTGTCAGTCAAAGGACTGACACAGACACAAGTAGATTAGTGACAGACCAGACCTTCAGCAAGCTTACAGATGTCCTGTAACACAGCCCAAAGAATAAGAAGCCAGAATAAGAGACTAAATCTAAATTCTAAGACACAAAATAGAGCAGTAGTCAAAGCATGAAGATCAGAGAAGACTGGGAATAAGCGACAGCAAAGACTGACAGCAAGAACAACAACAAGGCAAAGAGAAGGGAAGACAAGGTGTTATAATTTCACAAGGGAAGAAAGAAGACACATTGATATAAACTGGGAGACAGGAAGTGAAGACCCGTCACCAAAATGCACTGATGAGACACAAAACTGAGCCTTAACACAATTCATCCTTACAAGTAAATCTATCCGAGAGTCTTCAATAAACTGTCTAAGGATGTCGTGTAGAAGATTAAAGGGGAACATTATCACCTATGTAAGCGTCAATATATACCTTGATGTTGTAGAAAAAAGACCATATATTTTTTTAACCGATTTCCGAACTCTAAATGGGTGAATTTTGGCGAATTAAACGCCTTTCTATTGTTCGTTCTCGGAGCGACATCGGGAAGCAATCCGCCATTTTCTCACTTTCGTCGGTGTGTTGTCGGAGGGTGTAACAACACGAACAGGGACAGATTCAAGTTGCACCAGTGACCCAAAGATGCGAAAGTGGCAAGAAATTGGACGAAATTCGTTCAAAATACGAGGGTGTGGGGAAAGCCGACGAAATGGTCAGTCGTTTGTTCCGCACACTTTACCGACGAAAGCTATGCTACGACAGAGATGGCAAGAATGTGTGGATATCCTGCGACACTCAAAGCAGATGCATTTCCAACGATAAAGTCAAAGAAATCTGCCGCCAGACCCCCATTGAATCTGCCGGAGTGTGTGAGCTATTCAGGGACAACTGGACAGATCAGCTTTCAGGAAAAGAGAGCGGATGAGTGTATGTCTACGGAATATATCAATTGATGAAAACTTTATTCATTACTCGCGGTTTTACGTAAAGTATTATACATAAACTGTGTTTACCAATAATTTAGCTTAAAAACATTAATTTTTTTCAATCATTCGAGTACATTCGGGTAGTCTTGTGTAATGCAGTATTTTGTGTCTATTTAGGTATGGTTAACCTGAGTGCTGAAATCGTGGAAAAATATATGTTCTTAGCGCGCCTGAAATGGGCTGTCTGCACTCTCAGAGTGCATGTTGTTGCCAAATGTATTTCATATGCTGTAAACCTAGTTCATAGTTGTTAGTTTCCTTTAATGCCAAACAAACACATACCAATCGTTGGTTAGAAGGCGATCGCCGAATTTGTCCTTGCTTTCTCCCGTGTCGCTGGCTGTCGTGTCGTTTTCGTCGGTTTCGCTTGCATACGGTTCAAACCGATATGGCTCAATAGCTTCAGTTTCTTCTTCAATTTCGTTTTCGCTACCTGCCTCCACACTACAACCATCCGTTTCAATACATGCGTAATCTGTTGAATCGCTTAAGCCGCTGAAATCCGAGTCTGAATCCGAGCTAATGTCGCTATACCTTGCTGTTCTATCCGCCATGTTTGTTTGTATTGGCATCACTGTGTGACGTCACAGGAAAATGGACGGGTGTATATAACGATGGTTAAAATCAGGCACTTTGAAGTTTTTTTAGGGATATTGCATGATGGGTACAATTTTGAAAAAAACTTCGAAAAATAAAATAAGCCACTGGGATTTGATTTTTAATGGTTTTAACCCTTCTGAAATTGTGATAATGTTCCCCTTTAAGATTCATAGGAAAACCCACAATTTTAACCCAGAAGTGTTGCACTTCACGGCAGCTGTGCTAACCACTCAACCACTGTCAGTATTAACCGCAGGACTACAATATATTTGTGTTTTTAATTTCAATGAGCAAAGCTGTTTTGCAATACAAGCTGCGTCAAAGAAAATTCATTAAATTATTACCCCGAGGTACCTCCGGACTTGCTAAATATAGCAACAACGTCACTAAGTTGGAAACACTGATCCCCTTTACAACATCTTATTATTTTCTAGAAGGCCAGGTGCTTATAAGATGTGTTAAGATGCAGAGTTATGGAGACACCTTCTGTACAGAGTTGTATTGACAAGCCATATTCACAGACAGTGCCATTACAATGTATGAGCGAGGGGAAATAGGTAGCGCCAAATCTATTTGGGAGAATCTAAATTTGTTTGTGCCATGCCGACCAATTAGAATATTGGAAACACTGGTTTGTTTTAAGAGTTTTACAACAACTTTTCAGGATCCACCCAGGCGTCTAAGGATTGGAATTGATAACATTTATCCACTTCTCATTCTGCTTAACGATTCGGTTATTTATCGGTTCTCTTTGCGATTTTTTATTTGGAAAAAAAAGATAACAAAAGGTGGATTAGCGTCAATTTTTATTTTATTTTTTTTATTTTTTTTTGGTTTAGAGCAGTGGTTCTTAACCTGGGTTCGATGGAACCCTAGGGGTTCGGTGAGTCGGCCTCAGGGGTTCGGCGGAGGTCAAAACACACCCGACTCATCGTGTAAATACAAACTTCTCCCTATCGGCGTATTACGGATACGGCAACAGTTGACTGATTTGCAGGTGTGTAATTTGTTGTGAGTTTATGCACTGTGTTGGTTTTGTTGTTTGAACAAGGTGATGTTCATGCACGGTTCATTTTATGCACCAGTAAAAAAAACATGGTAACACTTTAGTATGGGGAACATATTCACCATTAATTAGTTGCTTATTAACATGCAAATTAGTAACATATTGGCTCTTAACTAGTCATTATTAAGTACTTATTAATGCCTTATTCGACATGGCCTTATTATAACCCTGACCCTAACCCTAACCATATAACTCTAAATTAAGTCTTTATTACTTAGAATATGTTCCCCTAATGTCCAAATAACTCTAAATTAAATCTTTGTTACTTAAAATATGTTCCCCATACTAAAGTGTTACCAAAAACATATAACTTTGTATTGAATTTGAAAAAAAAAAAAATTTTATTTTTCACTTAAAGGGGAACATTATCACAATTTCAGAATTGTTAAAACCATTAAAAATCAGTTCCCAGTGGCTTATTATATTTTTCGAAGTTTTTTTCAAAATTTTACCCATCACGCAATATCCCTAAAAAAAGCTTCAAAGTGCCTGATTTTAACCACCCGTCCATTTTCCTGTGACGTCACATAGTGAAGCCAACACAAACAAACATGGCGGAAAGAACAGCAAGCTATAGCAACATTAGCTCGGATTCAGACTCGGATTTCAGCGGCTTAAGCGATTCAACAGATTACGAATGTATTGGAACGGATGGTTGTAGTGTGGAGGCAGGTAGCGAAAACGAAATTGAAGAAGAAACTGAAGCTATTGAGCCATATCGGTTTGAACCGTATGCAAGCGAAACCGACGAAAACGACACGACAGCCAGCGACACGGGAGAAAGCGAGGACGAATTCGGCGATCGCCTTCTAACCAACGATTGGTATGTGTTTGTTTGGCATTAAAGGAAACTAACAACTATGAACTAGGTTTACAGCATATGAAATACATTTGGCAACAACATGCACTTTGAGAGTGCAGACAGCCCAATTTTCATCAATTAATATATTCTGGAGACATACCCTCATCCGCGCTCTTTTCCTGAAAGCTGATCTGTCCAGTTTTGGAGTTGATGTCAGCAGGCCAGGGAAGCTAGGGTCGATAGGGGGTTTAGCTCGCTCGTCTGCAGGAACAAACTGCCACCATTGCTTGCCGTGCTACCGAGGTCCTTTGTCCCTGAATTGCTCACACACTCCGGCAGATTCAATGGGGGTCTGGCGGCAGATTTCTTTCACTTTATCGTTTGAAATGCATCTGCTTTGAGTGTCGCAGGATATCCACACATTCTTGCCATCTCTGTCGTAGCATAGCTTTCGTCGGTAAAGTGTGCGGAACAAACGTCCGATTTCTTGCCACTTTCGCATCTTTGGGCCACTGGTGCAACTTGAATCCGTCCCTGTTCGTGTTGTTACACCCTCCGACAACACACCGACGAGGCATGATGTCTCCAAGGTACGGAAAACAGTCGAAAAAAACGGAAAATAACAGAGCTGATTTGACTCGGTGTTTGAGAAAATGGCGGATTGCTTCCCGATGTGACGCCACGTTGTGACGTCATCGCTCCGAGAGCGAATATTAGAAAGGCGTTTAATTTGCCAAAATTCACCCATTTAGAGTTCGGAAATCGGTTCAAAAAATATATGGTCTTTTTTCTGCAACATCAAGGTATACATTGACGCTTCCATAGGTCTGGTGATAATGTTCCCCTTTAAGAAGGGTTCGGTGAATGCGCATATGAAACTGCTGGGGTTCGGTACCTCCAACAAGGTTAAGAACCACTGGTTTAGAGCTACCATGACTTTACAAAGCCAACAGTGAGGTCTTAGGAGGCACATGGGATAGAAAAGCTCTTTTGAAATACATAAATAAAACAATTCTGTAGAATTGAACAAAATGTGGAAATTACACAAGGATGTAACATTTTGTGACATTTTTAAAACTTTTAAGAATCTTTGTCATCTGTCTAAAAAAAATACACCCTGCAATATGCCATGCAAAGGTTTCTTTCGATTTACAAGGTGAAACAAAGACATAGGTTTATAACAGGCAACACAAGATAGTTCAAGCCTTCTTTTGATTTCATGTTGATGATTATGTCTTGCAGCTTATTAGACTTAGACTTCCTTTTATTGTCATTCAAATTTGAACTTTACAGTACAGATAAGAACACAATTTTGTTTCATGAGCTCGTTGTAGTGCAGGATAAAAGAGCAATAAGGTGCAGATATAAATAAATAGATTACTGTACAGATAAATATCTTGCACTTTTGCATATGCATCCACGTTTATGGATGTATGTTATATTGTCTTTATATTCCAGCGAGTTAATCCATTTTTGGGGGGAATTGAGGGGATTATTTTTGATGCGTTCAAGAGTCTTACGGCCTGAGAGAAGAAACTGTTACAGAACCTGGAGGCTCTGCTACGGAGGCTTGAATTGAAAATCTCAGAAAATGTGGGGTTTTAAAAAATTCTGATCATCAACATGTTAAATAACGGCTTGATATATCTCACTTTGCATGTAATTACTTTATATCACATATGTTAAAGGGATGGATGGATGGTTTTACATTTGAAGTTGAATCGCTGACATGAATGGACTTTTACACGGTATTCTAATTTTCCCACACCTATAATATAATGACTGAGTGAAAATGTTGGAGGAAAACATGCAACTTTTCTCTGACTACGATTGAACATTCATCTACTGTAGGAAGTTGTTGCAAGCTTTTGACCACAAACTTAGTCACTGCTCAGTGATATTCGTGGTTGCTGTCCGAGTGGTACTCTTCCCTGCCGTGGTGAAAGCTAGCGGCAGACGTGAACCGGAGATAATAGTGCCCGCCTCCAAACCAGTCAGATATGGTCTCCTAATGCTCATCTAGAAGAGAAGGCATTCATTTCAATTTAACATGTAACAGCACTAACATTAAAGACGGTATTAGCACTAGTTGTATCTACACCTGGGATTAAATCAACGCTGTTCAGAAACGTTCATTCATAGTTATTGCATGCTGTATGTTCAAAGGTCTCAGCATATTGCTCGTATGTCCTCCTCTTGATGAAATAGCAACCTTGAAATTAGGGATGTCCGATAATATCGGACTGCCGATATTATCGGCCGATAAATGCTTTAAAATGTAATATCGGAAATTATCGGTATCAGTTTCATAAAGTAAAATATATGACTTTTTAAAACGCCGCTGTATGTAGTGGTACACAGGGAGAAGTACAGAGCGCCAATAAACCTTAAAGGCACTGCCTTTGCGTGCCGGCCCAATCACATAATATCTACGGCTTTTCACACACACAAGTGAATGCAATCCATACTTGGACAACAGCCATACAGGTCACACTGAGGGTGGCCGTATAAACAACTTTAACACTGTTACAAATATGCGCCACACTGTGAACCCACACCAAACAAGAATGAAAACACATTTCGGGAGAACATCCGCACCATAACACAACATGAACACAACAGAACAAATACCCAGAACCCCTTGCATCACTAACTCTTCCGGGACGCTACTATATACACCCCCCCACTACCCTCTACCCCCCCACCTCAACCCCACCCCGGCCACCTCTCGGGGAGAGCATGTCCCAAATTCCAAGCTGCTGTTTTGAGGCTTGTTAAAAAAAATAATGCACTTTGTGACTTCAATAATAAATATGGCAGTGCCATGTTGGCATTTTTTTCCATAACTTGAGTTGATTTATTTTGGAAAACCTTGTTACATTGTTTAATGCAGTGTTTTTCAACCTTTTTTGAGCCAAGGCACATTTTTGTCATTGAAAAAATGTGGAGGCACACCACCAGCAGAAAACATAAAAACATTAAACTCAGCAGCTGATATTGACAATAAAAAGTTGTTTTCGCAAGTGTTGGATACGAATTCAAACCATAACCAACCATGCATGACTATAGCTCTTGTCTCAAAGTACTGTCACATCACGCCGTGACTTATTTGGGGGTTTTTGGTGTCTTCCTGTGTGTAGTGTTTTAGTGATTGTCTTGCGCTCCTATTTTGGTGGCTTGTCCTGTTTTGTTGGTATTTTGCTGTAGAAGTTTCATGTCTTCTGTACATTGTTGATTGTCATGTCATGTTCGGATGTAATTTGTGGACGCCGTCTCCTCCACACGCCGTAAGTCTTTGCTGTCGTCCAGCATTCTGTTTTCGTTTACTTTGCAACCAGTTCAGTTTTTGTTTCGTTTTGCATAGCCTTCCCTAAGCTTCAATGCCTTTTCTTAGCGGCACTCGCCTTTTGTTTATTTTTGGGTTAAGCATTAGACACCTTTTTACCTGCACGCTGTCGTCTGCATATTGTTATCACAACAAACCATGTTTCCGACATCTACAAAGCAATTAGCTACCGGCTGCCACCTACTGATATGGAAGAGTACAACATGGTTACTCTGCCGCGTTCTGGACAGCACCGACACTCAACAACGGCACATTTGCAGATTATTATTACTGGTTTGCAAAAAGTATTTTTAACCCAAATAGACATATTCTCCCACGGCACGCCAGTCTGTATCTCACGGCACACTAGTGTGCCGCGGCACAGTGGTTGAAAAACACTGGTTTAATGCATCCAGCGGGGCATCACAACAAAATTAGGCATGATAATGTGTTAATTCCACGACTGTACGTCGGAATATTGGCAAAAAAGCCATTATCGGACATCTCTACTTGAAATCATTACAAGTAGCAACCTTGAAATCATTACAAGTTGCAAAATGTCGCCAAACTGCAGAGCGCTTCTTCTTCCTGGGCAACGCCATGTTGCTGTCTGACGTCATTACGCACGTTGCGTGATGACAGCATCCTCACCCGGAAGAACCTTTAAGGGAATCGTTTTTAAAAAATGGCAAGCGATTCCAAGGAATTGATACATTGGGAACCAGACCTGAACAAGAACCGTTCTTTCATTCCCATCGCTATAGGCGAGAATTTAAAATATTACGGGGCACGGTGGACCAGGGGTTAGTGCGTCTGCCTCACAATACGAAGGTCCTGGGTTCGATCCTGCGCTCTGTATCTTTCTGTGTGGAGTTTGCATGTTCTCCCTGTGACTGTGTGGGTTCTCTCCGGGTACTCCGGCTTCCTCCCACTTCCAAAGACATGCACCTGGGGATAGGTTGATTGGCAACACTAAATGGTTCCTAGTGTGTGAATGTGAGTGTGAATGTTGTCGGTCTATCTGTGTTGGCCCTGCGATGAGGTGGCGACTTGTCCAGGGTGTTCCCCGCCTTCCGCCTGATTGTAGCTGAGATAGGCTCCAGCACCCCCCACGACCTCGAAAGGGATAAGCGGTAGAAAGTGGATGCATGGACGGGAGAGCGCATACTTGCCAACCTTGAGACCTCCAATTTCGGGAGGTGGGGGGTGGGGGCGGGGGGCGTGGTTAAGAGGGGAGGAGTATATTTACAACTAGAATTCACCAAGTCAAGTATTTCATATATATATATATATATATATATATATATATATATATATATATATATATATATATATATATCCCCGCGACCCCGAAGGGAATAAGCGGTAGAAAATGGATGGATGGATGGATGAATGGATGGATATATATATATATATATATATATATATATATAAAAGAAATAATTGACTTTCAGTGAATTCTAGCTATAAATATATATTTATTTTATTATATATATATATATATATATATATATATATATATATATATATATATATATATATATATATATATATATATATATATATATATATAAATAAAAGAAATACTTGAATTTCAGTGTTCATTTATTTACACATATACACACACATAACACTCATCTACTCATTGTTGAGTTAAGGGTTGAATTGTCCATCCTTGTTCTATTCTCTGTCATGTTCTCTATCTTTCTAACCATGCTGAACACCCTCTCTGATGATGCATTGCTGTGGGCACGCACAAAAGGGCTTTCATCAAATGCACTAGATGGCAGTATTGTCCTGTTTAAGAGTGTCACAACATTGCTGTTTTTACGGCAGACGAACTGCTTTACTGTAGACGTTGTTTATATTGTGGGAAAGCGGACTCAGGTCCGCATGGAGCTGGAGGGGGCGTGGCCTCCAGCTCGGCCTGAATTTCGGGAGATTTTCGGGAGGAAATTTGTCCCGGGAGGTTTTCTGGGAGAGGCGCTGAATTTCGGGAGTCTCCCGGAAAATCCCGGAGGGTTGGCAAGTATGGGAGAGCGTCCTATAACATGTAGCAATGTGTTTCTATCAACATGATCAACATGACCTCGCCTCCCTGCTCCCTGTCATCTCTCATTGGTCTTCTTTCTCTCCACCCAACTTGGGCGTCCTACCAGGAGGTGCTGCCTGACAGGAAGAGAGTTACAACCAGGAGCTACCTTCCCATCATGCCGACGGACACGGACAGCAGCAGTAACTTTACTTGCGTGGCCAGCAACCCGGCGGTCCCCATGGGCAAACGAGCCACCATCATGCTCAACGTGCACCGTATGTTTGCGTTGTTAATGGCACTGCAGTCCAGAAAGATGAAAAGTCAAATATTTGAGACCTCCAAGTAGAAAAAAACACCATCATAGGTCAGGTTTTGGATTTATGACTTTATCCTGTTGAGATTTTGTGCCATGCGTGTTTCCCTGTACAGATCCTCCGACAGTGACTTTGTCCATTGAGCCTCGGTCGGTGCTGGAAGGCGAGAGAGTCACCTTCACCTGCCAAGCCATCGCAAACCCACCCATCATGGGCTACAGGTTAGGGGGAAACTTGAGTTATTTTTTTTCACCAACACAGATGTCCAGAATACTGTGGAATTTTGCGATGAAAACAGACGACTTAATAGCTGGCCACCATGCTGTCCCAAAATGTCCTCTACAATCCGCGACGTCACGCGCAGGCGTCATCATACGGAGACGTTTTCAGCAGGATATTTTGCGCGAAATTTAAAATTGCACTTTAGAACGCTAACCCGGCCGTATTGGCATGTGTTGCAATGTTAAGATTTCATCATTGATATATAAACTATCAGACTGCGTGGTCGGTAGTAGTGGGTTTCAGTAGGCCTTTAAGAAATATGTTCCTACCGGTCCGTTTCCATCCCGGGAGAACAAACCTCGTAGTAAGCTGCAAAAACCCAGCCGTGACAGTTTGATACTTTACATTGGTTTTGGATGATACCACAAATTTGGGTATCAATCCGATACCAAGTCGTTACAGGATCATACATTGGTCATATTCAAAGTCCTCATGTGTCCAGTGACGTATTTACTGAGTTTATAAACGTAATATACATTTTAAAAAAACGAAAGAAGATGTTGTAATGCCAAAAAATATCGACGTAATCATAGTAGTATCAACTAGATACACAACTGTACTTGGTATCATTACAGTGGGGTGGATCCACCAATGGTGTTTGTTTACATTTTGACGCCGGTGAGCTACGGTGTGTAGTGAAGCATGTTTAGCTATTCCTCGTCCTGCAGGGATGATACTTGTAAGAAACTTACTTTATTTGTCGCCATGGAGGTGAGGATTAGTGATGGGGCTGGACTTTAGCCGCTAGCTAGCTAGCCATATTTTAAAGCACCTCTTCAGGTTGGCGTTTCAGTGTTATAACTTCAACTTTATCGTTAGTTTTTAAGCCAAAATGCGTCCGTTCTCCCTTTTCTGTCTACACACTGTGTCTGCTTGTAAGTACTCTGTGATTGTGCACTGCCGAACATGCTCGTCTGCTCGTAAACCAGCAATAACACGACGGAGGTGCGGGGGGTGGGTATTGGTGGGGTGGCGGTATAGTACCGAATATGATTCATTAGTATCGCAGTACTATACCAATACCGGTATACCTTACAACCCTATGAGAAAGTTATGTATTGGGTCAGCAATTAGTACAGTAGGAGCTGTACAGTAAATGATAGGCTGGCATTGTGATTGTCATATATGTCTGTTCCTCAACTTACCTCATTTTCTGCCTCGAATTGACTCCAACCAGGATTCTGTAGGCGTTTAAAGTGACCAATTGGAAAGGAGGGGAGTTGCTGGACTGCGTATTCAATGACCGCACCTCAGTGCCAAAAGGGTGTGACGTCACATGCATAGAAAGACACATCGCGAGTGTAAACAGAGTCTGCGTGTGAGCAAAAACACTCCGCCTGCACAGAGAAGTAAAAATGACTACGCACGAGCACAAAATGAGTACTTGCGCACATAGCGTGTTTTTTGCGTGCAAGTCTTTTGCCACTGTTCTGACACCATCAATTCTTGACAAAAAGCTACCGTGTGGTGTGTTGCCGCACATGCTGCACTTAGAAAGAGTGCAAATCTTTTTAAATGCAAATCATTTCTTATTCATGCGTTCCCATTGACACCCAGCAGCCGTCATTGTGATAGAATTTGCTACTGAGTGCTGCAAAAACTTGAGACTTCCACTGAGGGTCCCTTTGTGGGAGCTCTGCCAGATGCTCCTCCACTAAGCCCAGTGAGTGAATATTAAAACGTCACCTAGTGGCAGATTTGTTGTATAGTAATAGGATTTGGAGTCACATACAGCACAATATATAGTTCATATAAATGGCA